>NC_134483.1:551117371-551347371 GCF_040206685.1 Ascaphus truei
ACTGCACAGAGGCACCCACTGGGGGGGACAGTCACACTGCACAGAGGCACCCACTGGGGGAGGGGGGGGTGCAGTCACTGCACAGAGGCACCCCATCCCCCTGCATCACACTGTTCACTCGCCCCTCTGCATCTCACTACTCTCTCTCCCCCTGCATCTCACTACTCTCTCCCCCCCTGCATCTCACTACTCTCTCCCCCCTGCATCTCACTACTCTCTCTCCCCCCTGCATCTCAATACTCTCTCTCCCCCCTGCATCTCAATACTCTCTCTCCCCCCTGCATCTCACTACTCTCTCCCCCCCTGCATCTCACTACTCTCTCCCCCCCTGCATCTCACTACTCCCCCCCCCTGCATCTCACTGCTCTCTCCCCCCCTGCATCTCACTGTTCTCTCTCTCCTCCCCGCATCACACTACTCTCTCCCCCCCCCGCATCACACTGCTCTCTCCCCCCCCCGCATCACACTGCTCTCTCCCCCCCCCGCATCACACTGCTCTCCCCCCCCCGCATCACACTGTTCTCTCTCCCCCCTGCATCACACTGCTCTCTCCCCCCCCGCATCACACTGCTCTCTCCCCCCCTGCATCACACTGCTCTCTCCCCCCCGCATCACACTGCTCTCCCCCCCCCGCATCACACTGCTCTCTCCCCCCCTGCATCACACTACTCTTTCCCCCCCCCCCCCCATCACACTACTCTCTCCCCCCCCCCCCCCACATCACACTACTCTCTCTCCCCCCCCCCCCACATCACACTACTCTCTCTCCCCCCCCCCCCACATCACACTACTCTCTCTCCATCTATTCACACTCAAATGTTCTGGAAATTATGTCATGCTCCACCTCTCCTCCCTGTCACGGGAGACCAAGTTCAACACCTTCTTATAACCGGGATCATTTGATTGAGCAAAACAAGATGGTAAAATAAATGGTAATTTATTTCTTGTATAAGACAGATACACAAAGTTACACAATTCAAGATGAACACACTTACTGGGGATGGGACTAACGAATAAATCCGTCTCCGGAACGAAATTCCTTCAGATCACCTTTTTAGATCACTTTCCCCTGACCGGTAGTTCCTCACACAAAGTCCTGGACATCTGTTACTTCTCCGCTGTTGGTCTGCGCTTGGAATCTGCGCTCCCCTTTGGCTGCGGCCCTCTCAAGCATTCAGGCCCTCATACACTAACCTGGACCGCTTATCCGAGCGTGGGAATTCTCCGGCCAGCCAATCACCGATCTGCTGGTATTGTAAAACCGGGCGGCACCTTTTCTCAGGTAGCAAGGGGGCATGGGCTGTCCTGGCCCCTCTGCCGCTTTGCATACTGAGCCCACCCGTTGCTCAGGCTCCAGAGAGTCTGGATTCTGGCAAATGGTCATCGGACAGGCTTGTGTGAGGCCAGGATGTGGGTACTCGAAGTATAACCGCAGTACCCCTCCTGTTCTAACACCTTGGCATCCCTGAGCCTTTCAAGTACAGACTCCGGACAGACACAGAGGCACCAAGCATGGTCGCCAGCTGGTTTTCCGGAATCCATGACTTAGAAAGCCCTCAGTCCATATACAGGTTATCAATATATATTCCTATTAAACTATAACCATTTAATAAAATATATTGTGTCCTGTCTTCTGTGTGCTAAAAGTTATGGGTTCCTATTCTGGTGTCAGGGGTGGAGTGAGTGTATATATTCTCTACAATCACTAGCCTCCTTCCTGGCACACGAGAAAAATACTTTAAAAACATTTAGACACTTTAAAAACCTGCTCAGCTTTATAACTTAGCTGGAGCAGCCTCATAACCCCTACACTAGGTTCAGTGTACCTGGGCATGTATGGGGGTACCTCTGCTATACTGGGGAACCCCTACTACACTAAGGACTCCGTGTATAATTGCAGATATATTTTAACCCCTTTATACCCGTTTCCCTTGTCTGGAAGATGCTGCAGCAGAGACTCACGCGGTGAGTCGTAAGAGCGTTTCCAGGGTCCGAGGTTGGCGGAGTAATGCGCTTAGCTGTATCCGAAGATGTCACTCATCTCCGGATACAACTTTTGGGGTATCCCATAACCCGGAACCCCGCTACATAGACGCATTCTGTAAAGACTTTCTCCGCCAAACCCTCCCCCCGAAACTTACAGCCTAGAAATCTCCCGATCCCAGCACCCCAGGAAAGGCAAAAATCACATAATTCTTTAATGTCGCCAAATCAGTATACAGTTGCAGTAATATTTTCGACATCTGTGCCCCAGAGCTGACACTCTAAGACCTTAACACACGGGTCAGGGTTAACCAAGTGGGCTTGACCTTTATTATAAGCCTGGTTAAGCCCTTCACCGTCACCCCCCTCCCCCCCAGCATCTTACTGCTCCCTCTCTCCCCCCTGCATCTTACTGCTCCCCCTCGCCCCCCCAGCATATTACTGCTCCCCCTCTCCTCCCAGCCAGCTTCTTACTGCTCCCCCTCTCCTCCCTCTAGCATCTTACTGCCCCCCTCTCCTCCCCCTCCATCTTACTGCTCCCTCTCCTCCCCCCAGCATCTTACTGCTCATCTCTCCTCCCCCCAGCATCTTTCTGCTCCCCCTCTCCTCCCCCCCAGCATCTTTCTGCTCCCCCTCCCAGCATCTTTCTGCTCCCCCTCTCCTCCCCCCAGCATCGTTCTGCTCCCTCTCTCCTCCCCCCAGCATCTTACTGCTCCCCCTCTCATCCCCCCCCAGCATCTTACTGCTCCCCTCTCATCCCCCCCAGCATCTTACTGCTCCCCCTCTCCTCCCCCCAGCATCTTACTGCTCTCCCTCTCCTCCCCCCAGCATCTTACTGCTCCCCCTCTCCTCCCCAGCATCTTACTTCTCCCCCTCTCCTCCCCCCAGCATCTTACTGCTCCCCCTCTCTTCCCCCCCCCAGCATCTTACTGCTCCCCCTCTCTTCCCCCCCCAGCATCTTACTGCTCCCCCTCTCTTCCCCCCCAGCATCTTACTGCTCCCCCTCTCTTCCCCCCCAGCATCTTACTGCTCCCCCTCTCTTCTCCCCCCAGCATCTTACTGCTCCCCCTCTCCTCCCCCCCAGCATCTTACTGCTCTCCCTCTCCTCCCCCCCAGCATCTTAATGCTCCCCCTCTCCCCCCCCAGCATCTTACTGCTCCCCCTCTCCTCCCCCAGCATCTTACTGCACCCCTCTCCTCCCCCAGCATCTTACTGCCCCCCTCTCCTCCCCCAGCATCTTACTGCTTCCCCCCAGCATTTTACTGCTCCCCCTCCCCAGCATCTTACTGCTCCCCCTCCCCAGCATCTTACTGCTCCCCCTCTCCTCCCCCCCAGCATCTTACTGCTCCCCCTCCCCAGCATCTTACTGCTCCCCCTCCCCAGCATCTTACTGCTCCCCCTCTCCTTCCCCCCAGCATCTTACTGCTCCCCCTCTCCTTCCCCCCAGCATCTTGCTGCTCCCCCTCACCTCCCCCAGCATCTTACTGCTTCACCCCAACATCTTACTGCTCCCCCTCCCCAGCATCTTACTGCACCCCCTCTCCTCCCCACCAGCATCTTACTGCTCCCCCCTCCTCCCCCCCCAGCATCTTACTGCTCCCCCTCTCCTTCCCCCCAGCATCTTACTGCTCCCCCCTCTCCCCCCAGCATCTTACTGCTCCCCCTCTCCTCCCCCAGCATCGTACTGCTTCCCCCCAGCATCTTACTGCTTCCCCCCAGTATCTTACTGCTCCCCCTCCCCAGCATCTTACTGCTCCCCCTCTCCTCCCCCCCAGCATCTTACTGCTCCCCCTCTCCTCCCCAGCATCTTACTGCTCCCCCTCTCCTCCCCCCAGCATCTTACTGCTCCCCCTCTCTCCCCCCCCCCAGCATCTTACTGCTCCCCCTCTCTTCCCCCCCAGCATCTTACTGCTCCCCCTCTTCCCCCCCAGCATCTTACTGCTCCCCCTCTTCCCTCCCCAGCATCTTACTGCTCCCCCTCTCCTCCCCCCCAGCATATTACTGCTCTCCCTCTCCTCCCCCCAGCATCTTAATGCTCCCCCTCTCCTCCCCCCAGCATCTTACTGCTCCCCCAGCATTATACTGCACCCCTCTCCTCCCCCAGCATCTTACTGCCCCCCCTCTCCTCCCCCAGCATCTTACTGCTTCCCCCCAGCATCTTACTGCTCCCCCTCTCCTCCCCCCCAGCATCTTACTGCACCCCCCTCCTCCCCCCCAGCATCTTACTGCTCCCCCTCTCCTTCCCCCAGCATCTCCTGCTCCCCCTCTCCTCCCCCAGCATCTTACTGCTCCCCCTCCCCAGCATCTTACTGCTCCCCCTCTCCTCCCCCCCAGCATCTTACTGCTCCCCCCTCCTCCCCCCCCAGCATCTTACTGCTCCCCCTCTCCTCCCCCAGCATCTTACTGCTTCCCCCCAGCATCTTACTGCTCCCCCTCCCCAGCATCTTACTGCTCCCCCTCTCCTCCCCCCAGCATCTTACTGCTCCCTCTCCCCCAGCATCTTACTGCTCCCCCCAGCATCTTACTGCTCCCCCTCTCCTCCCCCAGCATCTTACTGCTTCCCCCCAGCATCTTACTGCTCCCCCTCTCCTCCCCCCCAGCATCTTGCTGCTCACCCTCTCCTCCATCTTGCTGCTCCCCCTCCCCCGAATCTTGCTGCTCCCTCTACTCCCCCCCCCCCAGCATCTTGCTGCTCCCCCTCTACTCCCCCTCCCCAGCATCTTGCTGCTCCCCCCGCATCTCTTTCTGAATACCCCAAACAATAATCAAATTGATTGCATCAAACATCCGGAAGTGACGTCAGGCCATTTCCTGTTCTGGCGGAGCGACTGTCCTTGGGTGCAGGGCTTGCGTGTCACAGGGCAGGCAGTGGAGCGCAGGGCTTGCGTGTCACAGGGCAGTCGGTGGAACGCAGGGCTTGGGTGTCACAGGGCAGTCGGTGGAACGCAGGGCTTGGGTGTCACAGGGCAGGCGGTGGAACGCAGGGCTTGCGTGTCACAGGGCTGGGGTGGACCGCAGGGCTTGCGTGTCACAGATCTGGCGGTGGAACGCAGCGTCAGGAGACGTCTTGGCTGATGTAAAGAAGGTAAAAGCTTTAACATGAGAAACTTTTTCTCCTGCAGCTCAGACCGAGTCATTTATTTCCCCTGCACATCACATCCCGCAGCAGGACTACAACTCCCAGAAGCACCTGCGGCGGAGAGAGCGTCACGTGGCCCGTTACAGCCAATCAGCGCACGGGCATCCACAGTAAAGCAGGTAGGAAGTGATCAGATAGATATATCTATTTATACTGTACCCCCACTATATATTTCTATATATACCTCCCCACTATACATATACCCCCACTATATATTTCTATATATACCTCCCCACTATATATATACCCCCACTATATATTTCTATATATACCTCCCCACTATATATATACCCCACTATATATGTAATACACCTCCCACTATATATTTACCCCCACTATATATTTCTATATATACCTCCCCACGATATATACCCCCACTATATATTTCTATATATACCTCCCCACTATATATATACCCCCACTATATATATGTATATACAGCTCCCCACTATATATATACCCCCACTATATATATATATATATATCCCCCACTGTATATTTGTATATACACCTCCCCACTATATATACACCCCCACTATATGTATATACACCTCCCCACTATATATATACCCCCACTATATATTTCTATATATACCTCCCCACTATATATATACCCCCACTATATATATGTATATACACCTCCCCACTATATATATATACCCCCACTATATATATATATATATATATATATATATATATATATATATCCCCCACTATATATTTGTATATACACCTCCCCACTATATATACACCCCCACTATATGTATATACACCTCCCCTCTATATATATATACCCCCACTATATATATATATATATATATATATATATAGTGGGGAGGTGTATATACATATAGTGGGGGTGTATATATAGTGGGGAGGTGTATATACAAATATATATATATATATATATATATATATATATATATATATATCTCCCCACTGTATATATCTATATACACCTCCCCACTGTATATATATCCCACTATATATATACCCCCACTATATATATATATATATTTGTGTGTATATATATTTGTGTGTGTGTGTATATATATTGTATGTATTTACTCCTACTTGTATACATGCACTTTCCTCCTCTCCACTGTATATATTTTAGAATAGTGAAAACAATTAGCGCCACTAATGAATACAAATGTGCGTGTAATCAATGAAAACGAATGTGTGCCTGCAGTCTGGATAATGAGTAGATATTGGGGGTAGAGGAAGCACACGGGGGCCTGATGTTGTATGAATGCATACACCTTGCGTATGGTCTGAAGAAAGGACAGGGCTGTCCAGAAATGTTACTGTGTGTATGCCGGCTCTGATGCTTCCTCTACCTCCAATATCTATTCACACGGGGTCAACAGAGGGGAGCACCAAGGAGAAAACCATTAATACAGCTGAACCCCCGTAATAACGCGGGGCTCAGTCCACCCGATGCAACCGTGTTATAAACGGGATCGCGAGAACAAAAATGGCCGCCGCGATCACGGTTCCGCGTCCGCCGGAGGGGGAGTGCTGGGATAACTATCCCAGCTGTCCCAGACCCGCAGCACAGCGGCACCCCCACAGGACTTACCCGGAGCAGCGTGCTGGGGATCCAACGCCACAGACATGGTGTCCGGGTCAGCCAGCGCCGAGGCGCTCCTGTTTATGCAGCAGCTTCTAAACACTAATAAACAGCGAAAACAGAAAGCCGTTTGCGCACGCTCCACAGCACGGTGATTTCATCAAATGTGATGATAGGGGAGAAAGGATAAAAAGAAGCACTCCACTATGTTATAAATGTGTTACAATGAGACCAATGATAATACAGGCGGTTCTCGCTTATCCCACGGATTGCAGCTCCATGTCATTCGGGTGCGGCGGCTGTCGGCAATGCGTCCAGCGGACTGCATTATGGGGCGTCGGATAAGGCACCTGACGGAAAGCGGGACGTCGGATGCCGGGGACCACCTGTATAGCCAATTGGGAGTTCTGTATGCCGGGGGCGCGCAAAGTGGGGGGGCGTGCCCCCGGGCGCGGCTGGTACAGAGGCCTCGTGCTTCTCTGAAAGCATTTAAAATAAATGCCGGGGATCGCGTGAGGCCTCTGTAACTTTTACTTACATTCCAGCGACGCGTCTCCATGGAAACCCAGCGTCAAATGATGCCGCGGGGTCGGCAACGTGACGTCACATGACCCCGTGACGTCATTTGACGCTGGAGCCATGCAGAGAGGGGGCGGCGTGAGTCGGAGGGGAGAAGACGGGGGCGCACATGTAGGAAACTTTGCGCCCCCCTGCTGTATTCAACAAGTAAGAAATCTGCAGCACTCACTGGGATACGCTATACATACGTATTACATCGGAATAGGAACACGTGCGTGCACGTGCGCCCCACGCGTGTGTTCCTTGTCTGCTGTAATAAATGTATACTTATTTATAACCTATTCCAGTGCGTGCTGCAGATTGTATATTCACTGGAGCTGGGTGGTGACCCTGGCTTCACCGGGTGGTGACCCTGGCTTCACCGGGTGGTGACCCTGGCTTCACCGGATGCTCCATGCAAGTATTTGTTTTCTATTTCTCCGAGTTGTGATTTGAGTGCCCCGGACAACTGGTAGTGTTATGGAGTCCCGGTGTTATGGAGTCCCGGTGTTATGGAGTCCCGGTGTTATGGAGTCCCGGTGTTATGGAGTCCCGGTGTTATGGAGTCCCGGTGTTATGGAGTCCCGGTGTTATGGAGTCCCGGTGTTATGGAGTCCCGGTGTTATGGAGTCCCGTATGCAAATACTAGGGAAAAAATCCCTAATTGCTCAAAAATATCAAAAGCTCACAAAGATAAGAACATATGTGCACAGTGCATGTGAAGGAGGTGTTATGGATGTACCAACACTAGAAATATATAAACCCCAAAGTCGTGGTTATTTGGGAAAGGTCCGGTGTTGGGGGTCCCAATAGAGTATTGACGTGTGTGTGTGTGTGTGTACCGTATTAGCCAAGTTTAATAATCAAAAACAAATAGACGATCCCGTTCTGTGGCTAACGAAATGCTTTTATTTGTGTGAGCTTTCGAGATATCAAAAAGGACAACAGTTAGGAAGATAACTATTGCCTCAAAAAAGAAGCACATTTCAGTGGTGCACTCTCAGGCTTTCGAGATATACCGATCTCTTCTTCCGGTGGTGTTACGCCGATCTCTTCTTCCGGCCGTGTTACGCCGATCTCTTCTTCCGGCGGTGTTACGCCGATCTCTTCTTCCGGCGGTGTTACGCCGATCTCTTCTTCCGGCGGTGTTACGCCGATCTCTTCTTCCGGCGGTGTTACGCCGATCTCTTCTTCCGGCGGTGTTACGCCGATCTCTTCTTCCGGCGGTGTTACGCCGATCTCTTCTTCCCGCGGTGTTACGCCGATCTCTTCTTCCCGCGGTGTTACGCCGATCTCTTCTTCCCGCGGTGTTACGCCGATCTCTTCTTCCCGCGGTGTTACGCCGATCTCTTCTTCCCGCGGTGTTACAATGAATGAAGCAGGCGAGGGGTTTACTCAAAATTCCTGCATTTTGATTTGTTGAAGGGCCGTCACGTGACGCGACGGCCCTTGAAAAAGTCGCTTGTCACCGTCGCGTGCACTATAAGCGCACGCGGCGGCGGCGGCAATGCTTTTGTTTTTGGGCGAATTCGCGTCGCCGGTACTATAAGCACGGCCTTAGGCCTGTAATATAGTGGGCGCGCGCCTGTGCGAACACGCATGCACATGCTGCGCACTTTTTGTGTGTACGGGTCTGTGTTGCTGTGAGCGACAGTCTTGGAAGGTACTGTGTACGTGTGTGTGTGTGTGTGTGTCACTGGGTAACTGTGTGTGTGTGTGTGTGTGTGTGTGTGTGTGTGTGTGTGTGTTTGTGTACAGATTGTGTGAGTTAATAATTTATTAAATAATATTTTTAAACTAAAAAAAGACGTTGTACAGTATGAATAGAAATTATTTTTATTGTGCAATGTTGATTAAAAAAAATATATATACACACACACACACACACACACACACACACATTACAGCGACGGTAGCAGCGCGAGTACATACTTTTCTGAATCTTCCCCCCTGTCGGCCAGCTCCACACTCGCTGCCGCGCGCACACCCGGCCCTAGCATACAATGGCTGTCTAACCACAGCCAACTAAAAGTGCCGCGCACGCACAGCGCAGCAAGCGTGCCCACTATATTACGGGACAGGTGTTATTTTACATAGACAGGTGTTAAATGGTCCCTGAATGTTAGTGACGTAAGAGAGAGAGTGTGTGTGTGTGTGTGTGTGTAAATATAAATTTGTAAAGCGCCCACAGTGTATACAGCGCTTTGCAAAAGGTGTGTGTGGGAGTCTATACCAATGGGGTGGGTAGGTGTAGAAATGTGAGAGGGTGTTGCATTACTATTGTGTGTAGATACTATGTGGTCCCTATTGGTATATAGTGATAGACTTACATTGTACATTTGTATGCGTAAGAGACAGCTGTATGTGCATACATATAGCACAGTATGTATAGACATGGCCTTTAGCACTCATGGGAAGAGAGTTCTCTTGTGTCAGTAGTGACTCATGAAACTTCGGCCTCGGTTTAGGCCACCGCTAAGTGTCCCGAATAGTTGCATAAATTTGTATTCATGCAACCGTCTGTCTTTCGGTGTTCTAAGATTACCTTTCAGTATGGCCACCTTCATATCGTTCATCTTACGGCCAGAGTCAGAGAAATGTTCGCCGACAGGACTGTCTCTTGTTCCGCGTGTGATGCTGTGGCGATGCAGGTTCATTCTCTTGTTTAGCCCCTGCCCTGTCTCGCCTATGTAGTAGCAGCCCCCTGGGCATTTCATGCACATGATGAGGTACACGACATTGCTGGAGGAACAGGTGAACCTTCCTCTGATTTTGTATTCCCGATTCCTGTGTGGTATTTGTATTGTGTCCGCTGTGTAGAGCATTGCGCAGGTTTTGCATCGTGCGTCCTGGCATGGTCTTGTCCCACATTCAGTTGTACTGTTGAATACTTTACTCCTCACCATCATTTACTTGAGATTATGAAGTTGTCTGTATGATAATAAGGGTGTTTCAGGGAAGACCTGTTGCAGTCTTGTATCTTCCTGGAGAATGGGTTGTAGTTCCCTGGCGATCTTGCGTAGGGCTTCTGCCCAATGCTCCACACAGCGGACACAATACTAATTGCATTTACGATTTTAGGCTCACTTGTGGCAAACTATGTATTTGCAGTAAAAAAAACAGAAAAGCCGGCGCCTCCAAAATGGAAAAGATAAAACTGACCAAATAGAGTCCAAGGGTATATGGAATGGAGTCCCGAGGGGAATCTTCAGTGAAGTCTCATAGACAGACAAACAAACATAAAAAACGAAAAAGACAAAAGAAAAAGATCATAGTACAACTAAACAAGACCAATATATACAAACAAATACTGAAAAGATTGGCAAAGAGATAATCACAAATTTAATGCAATTAAATAAAATATTAATAAAACAGACACATGAATGTAGGGCTAAAGACACTAATAAGTTGAATCATCCGGTAGGAGTAAAATTAAAATCCTACTTACAGCAGAGCTGAAGAATAAAAACCCACACAGCAACTGTCTTTGAATCCAGACCAGAGCTTCTGCAGAGATGGAGCACAGCAGCACAGCTTCCAAGAGTCCACACTTCAAGGGTGACCGCTGTAGCCACTCACGCAGACCTTCCAGGTGGGTGAGAGGTACCCCGAGGGGGGACCAGGGCTACACGCTGTTAGTGGAGTTGCCGACACCGGACACACAAGCCCGCAGGTCGCGCGGTGTGTCGGTGACGTCACACCACAGCGTGAGGACAGGGGAAGCGCTCAAGAGAACAGTGAGGCTCTGGGAGCTGAAGAGCAGTCAGGAAACAGCGGTGCACAGACAGAAAAGATGTGCGGTTAGCCTGTCAAACCAATTTACAATAGACCAGTACATTAAGTGACAAAGAGGTGGTTTGGCCACTATTCTGGAAGCCAGAGGGTCACGTGTAAGATGACTTAGCTCAGATAGTGTCAACTCGGCCCTCTTTTCCAAGCACGACAAGGTCTGTTTCTTTTCTTACTTTATTTGGAGAAAGCAGGGAAAAACAGTCTCTTGTGTAGAGGTGTAGGTCTAAATATCTCTGTGTGTGCTTAGTAGTAAAGGGAAGTGAAAAGATAATCCCGCAGTACCATCACAGGGGTTACAGCAAGGTACTCACTCGTTCAGAGGTATGGTGGAAAGGAAGTGACAATGTATGCTGGGTAGTAAGATAGTCTGGGGACAGACCATCTGTGGGCAGAGCAGAGGGGGAGAAAGCAGACTAGCCCATTTGAGAGAGAGGCTGGGGCTGCTATGGCAACTCACAGGAGTGTCTGGGGGAGCTACAACATGTAGCAATAATGTTGCATCTCTAATACAGCAAGCTGCTGAGAGAGAAGAAATGGCACTGTATTATCACACAAGCACTGTGTTTGTGTACAGAGCCAAACACATACAGCTGGCAAGCAGGGCTGCGAGGAAAGGGGGGGGGGGTGAAACAGAAGTGCAGACGGGTATTCCTGTTCCATGACACTCCCCGTCTGGTATCTGTAGATACCACTATATAACAGGCTATGTGGAACATATGGGCAATGCAAACATAACATAACAATGCAAAGGTCCATATTCCCATAGCAAGGTGATACCGGCCGGTACCACTGGCGTCAAAGTCCTTTGGCTAAACCTTCCAGTAAGGGAAGCCAGGTGGATGCACAGCTCTTGGTTAGCTTGATGCACCACAATGTCTTTTTGTAAGAGTCTCTGGCACTGTTTCCTTTTAGCCTTGTGAGAAAACAGTCCTTTTGTCTCTGTAGTTTTACCCACAGAGTACATCCCCTTGTAGGTGTGCCAGTCGTGGTAGCTTGTCGCCCTATCACCTGGCGTTCGGCAGAAGGAGATGGCTTTTGGCTCCTTGCGGAAGCGGAACAACACTTCTGGAAGACTGGTTGTCGAATCCAGTTCAGTAAAGAGGGCGTCTCTCAGAGAGACTCCCTGAAGCTGAGTGCTGGGGTTGAACATTACCCGGATTTGATCGGGTTCCTGAGGGTGGTAGGCCCCAGGTGATTGGAGGTACCGGCATTCTTCACCTTCCTCCATTAGAGGTGCTGGCTTTGCGTGGCCGGTAAACCCTTTTAGGTCGCGGAGGTGCGAAGTGAACCTAGAGATGGCATGTTCTCCATTGTTTGGGAAGCGTCCTTTTGGTGAATGGAATGGTAGCGGAGTCACCCAACTGCCTAGTCCGTCTTTAGGGAGCTCTTTGACAGTTAACCTCGGGAATCCTCTATCTTCCCTCGATGGTGTTTGTTTGCCGTCCCTTGTTGTTTGGAACGCTGTGCACCGTAGGTCATCGGTGCATTTTTCTTGCACGAGAACATCTCCACGTAGTTTGGTGAGACACTTCTGTGTCTCTCTGTTGACTGCCCTCGGGAGGTTATTGTCTCCCTGGACGTAACGAAGAACAGTCTCTTTTGTCCTAGTAAATCCCCTTGTGAAATGTCTCTGTGGCTGTCTCTTTTTAGATGTGTGAGAGGACAGTCTTTTTGACACTGTGGCTTCACCTGTGGGGCGCAATCTTTTGCGGCTATGCCAGCTGGTTGCTTTGTCACTTGATACTCTATGGATAGGAACAACTGTACATCTTAGTCGTGCCATTGCTCGCGAGAGGACTGTTTGATCGTTTATTGTCTTTTGGACGATCCCTTTGTCGGTCACCTTTGGGAGGTTACTTTCTTCCTTCGGTGGAATCGACTCATCATCCTTAGCTGTCTGGACTGCTGAGCATCCTAGGTCATTGTCACATCCCCTCGATGCGAGGATGTTTTTGTTGATCTCAGGGGTATGATCTTGTCTTTTCTCTTCATTTGGCCCTTCGGTCGCTTGGAGATGGCCAAGACATGGTTCAGAGAGAGATGTGTGTCCACATTCTGTTACCACCGTTCTGCGGGCATCAACATAGTCTTGCCCGTGCTCTTTGTTGGTGCACGCGTTGCCCACTATCACCCATCCTAGGTCAAGTCTTTGGGCGTATGGTGCGTTGTGGGGTCCGTTATGCTGTTTACGGACTTTATGTACCCTCATGATGTTCCTGCCGAGCAGCAGCAAGATCTTGGCGCCTTGTTCTACCGGCAGGATGTAGTTGGCTATTCCTTTGAGGTGGGAGTAATGGCGTGCCACGTCTGGTGTGGGAATCTCGTCCCTGTTTGTGGCCATGTGGTTACACTCGAGTGTGGGGAGAGCTATTTTCACTCTGTTATCCACTGAACATATGACGTAGCCGCTTGCTCTTCTCCCTGTTGACTCAGTTGACCCTGCACAGGTTCTGAGGGTGTAGGGTGAGGCATTGTCCTGTAAGTTGAATAGGTTGAAGAACTCCGTCTTCGCCAATGATCTGTTGCTTTGGTCGTCGAGGATTGCATACATCTGAATAGCCTTCTCAGGTTGTCCCTGGGGGTGCACTGCGACAAGGCATATTTTGGAGCAAGACATGTTGTCACCTTCTTTTCCGCAAACCTCAGTGCGCTGAGATCTGACGGATGTTGGCTCTCCTTCTCCTTCCTCCCCGCCATGCTCCGCTATGGAGGATGGGTTGTTGAGTTGGTGGGGTGTCAACGCCTCTGGGTGTAACGATGTCACGTGCTTGTCACTTTTGCACACCGTACATTTGATTTCTTCTTTACAGTCTTTGAATAAATGAGTTGTGGAAGCACAACATTTGAAACAAGCTCCCCATTCCCTGAGTAAGTTCTTTCGCTCCTCTATGGGTTTCATTCTGAATCCGATACACTCGTTAAGCGGATGCGGCCTTCTGTGTATAGGGCATTCTTTGTTAAGGTCCCTTGGTTTCTTGTCTCCGGCGACCGACTGATCGGGAGTAGTTTGGGTCGTGGGAGGCACGTCCGTCCTGCGGACCGAGATGGGTGTTTGAGTGTTACCGTATCTCGCCACGGGTCTCTCATTCCTCAGGCTGCTTGCACTGTGTGTAGTTTGCGCACATAAGATGAAACTGGGATCGTTCCTTGTCCTTGCCGCTTCGCGGATGAAGCTCACGAAGAATGAGAATGGGGGGAAGGCGACTTGCTTCTCCCTTTTGTATTTGGAGCCTTGTGAGATCCATTTTTCTTGGAGGTTGAAGGGTAGCTTCTCCAGGATGGGTCTCACTCCATGAGCTGAGTCTAGGGCGTTGAGACCTATTAAGGAATGGTCTTTCCTTGCGAAGTCCAGTTCTTGCAGCAGGTCCCCGAGCTCTCGTAACTTCGAGTAGTCTTTAGTTGTGATCCTGGGGAAGCTGTCGATTCTTTTGAAGAGCGAATCCTCGACCGCTTCGGGGCTGCCGTAGGTCTCTTCTAACCTTTCCCACACTAGGTCAAGACCCACTTGGGGTTGATGCGCGTTTGCCGCCCGGAGTCTCTTGGCGTGCTACCTGGATTCGTTCCCCAGGAACTTGAATAGCAGGTTGAGCTCTTGCCTTGCTGAGAAGTCCAAGCTGCTGATTGCATCTTTGAACGTGAACTTCCACGTCCGGTAGTTCTCAGGGCGGTCGTCGAAGCTGATGAGTCCTGCGTGCACCAGGTCACGCCGGATCATGTACTTGGCTATGTCTGTCAGGCCTGAGGCATCGGCGTGTTTGTCCCATTCTGTGGCAGTTGCTGGGAGGGTCCTTGCGGTCGCCTCTTTCTTGGCGTGAACGCGTGATGACTGCTGGTCAGTGTGAGGGGCTGTTTTCTCCCGCGTGGGTGTACCTGGATTGCGAGCCTGTTGTGGTGCACCCGTGTGCGCGCTGGCGTGTGGATCACTATTGCGGCTGTGGCTATCCCAGGCAGCATGTACCATTGCAGGAACAGCATCTTCTCCTCATGGGCCTAGCAAGTCTTCGGTATCTGTGGAGTCGCTCCATCCGTGTTGAGATGGTGCGCTGGTGTTTACACTGAAGAGGCTCCTTACGTAGTCTTCAGTGCGTTGGGCTGGATCTTCTGAGGCAAACCGTCCGTATGGTTGCTCCCCGCCATCCTGTCTCGCGGCTGCTTCTAGGACTTCAGCTTGGGCTATGGCGGCGGCGGCGGCTTCCTTCTCTTGATTAAGTGCCTCTAGTTCCGCATCGAATTCGGCTTTCCTACGCGCAGTGGCGGTAGCGGCAGCGGTAGCAGCATTAGCGGCGGCTGTTTTTTCCTCCTCTTCTATGCGCGCTCTTCCTGCTCTTATGGCTGCTTCTCTGCGACTATATTCGGCCCTGGCACGTGCGGCCTCTGCAGTGGCTCGCGCCTTGGTAGCGCTTGCGCTGGACACGTTGGATTGCGCTGATTTTGCAGACCTTGATGAGTGCCTTGATGTGCTGGAGCGCTGCGACGCGGTCTCCAGAAGGAGCTCTTTTCTCACGCTTTGCGCGTCTGTGATAGCGGTCCGCACGCGGCTGTCACGTGTAAGGTCAATGTCATTTTGTAAGTGTCTTTCTTGCAGGCTTTCGCTGGTGTTGGCCCTGGTCAGGTAAGTAATGTATGCTTCCGACAGTTCTTGATAACACGAGTAATCGGTCCTTAATTGCGTTATTGCCTGCTCGAGCTGTTGCGCATAGTTGCCAACGCTAGTAACATTGCGTATTCCCAGTGTGGTTGCGCTCCAGGCCAACTTTAATTTAGCGCGGTACGCTTCAATGTCAGTCTCATATTTTTCGCGGGCCTTTTGTGTCAGTGTGACTGTCCGTTTGGGCCTTGCCTCTGCCTGCGCCTGTAGCAGATGCGCAGCGGTCTCTGTGTCTTGAGTGATCGCTCTTCTGCGTGATGTCTGGTGAGGCTCTGAGTTCTGCCATGCTGTAGGTGTGTGTAGGCCTTTTGCCAGTGCGTGTGGCGTGCGGTCTTTTACCTTGTCAGCGATGGGCGTCTGTCTCAGATGATGCCAAGCGGTGTCCTGCAGCGTGCAGCGTAGGGGTAGCTGTACTCACAGGTGTCCGGTGGCTCTGACCCGTGTCCTGGCGGGTGTCCGGTAGCGTGTCCCTTGATGGCGCTAGCCGTGGGGACGTGCGCAGGGGTAGGTGAGGTGGTGGCTCCTCACTATGGGCTGTGCAGAGGGTGAACTCAGACAGAGAAAGGCAGTTAGGTTTTGTGTAAGAAGCACTGTTTGTTGCAAGGCTGCTGTGCAGTGTAGGCTGCTGCTTGTCTGTTAAGGCTGCAGGCTGTGTGCAGTTTGAGCTACTTGGTGCTTCCTTTGTCTGCAGAGACTGCTCTGTTTTATCATGGAGTCTGGAGTAGCAGCTCCTGTAAGTGTCTGTAAGGCACACGATATCTTTTCACTATTCTGGAAGCCAGAGGGTCACGTGTAAGATGACTTAGCTCAGATAGTGTCAACTCGGCCCTCTTTTCCAAGCACGACAAGGTCTGTTTCTTTTCTTACTTTATTTGGAGAAAGCAGGGAAAAACAGTCTCTTGTGTAGAGGTGTAGGACTAAATATCTCTGTGTGTGCTTAGTAGTAAAGGGAGGTGAAAAGATAATCCTGCAGCACCATTCCAGGGGTTACAGCAAGGTACTCACTCGTCCAGCGGTGTGGTGGAAAGGAAGTGACAATGTATCCTGGGTAGTAAGATAGTCTGGGGACAGACCATCTGTGGGCAGAGCAGAGGGGGAGAAAGCAGACTAGCCCATTTGAGAGAGAGGCTGGGGCTGCTATGGCAACTCACAGGAGTGTCTGGGGGAGCTACAATATGTAGCAATGATGTTGCATCTCTAATACAGCAAGCTGCTGGGAGAGGGGAAATGGCACTGTATTATCACACAAGCACTGTGTTTGTGTGCAGAGCCAAACACATACAGCTGGCACTAATAAGCTGGCAAGCAGGGCTGCAAGGAAAGGGGGGGGGGGGGGGTGAAACAGAAGTGCAGTTCTTGTTCCATGATAAATAATTAACAATGTTTTTTTCACTTTTTATTAACGGTTCTTTGGATCATATTTATTTATTTATCAACAATTTATATGTATGTTTATATCTATTATTCTCTCTTGGTTCATTATGAGTATATCCATATATTATTAGCCAATTATACTGCCATCTTGTGGTTATTTTACTTTATTGCAAGAGAATCCTAAATATGTGTTTAACTTATAGAATTTAATATTAATATTTGTATATGTATTTTAATGTATTAAAGTGTTGTTATTACTATGTTTATTATGCTTTATAAGAATACCATGTTACACAGTGATTATTATGAAATTAGTTTATTGTGGGTTAGAATACCAGGTCATAGCTAACCGGTATAAAAGGAACGATAGACTATCTCAGTCCATAATCCCTGAGGAAGTTCCTGACAGAACGAAACGCGTTGGATGATCGCCCGGGGTTCCGCTGTCCATTCGGAGTGTACAGCGTCTGCTCAGCTCCACTCTCCTTCTTCACTGGGACTGATCATCCGAGTCTCACAGCTCCGTCACGACCAGGGAGCAAGAACCAGCAGCCATACACAGGATATGAAAGGATTTACCAACCCAACAGGACTGTTTCCCAAGACATTTGTTTGACTGAAGACTGCCTGAGACCAGGAGGGTCCCAACGCCAGACCCCCTGATTTTTATACTTTACTGCTGTCCAAGAACATCCGTTTGTGAGTTCCCGTTCATTCTCTCAATACAGGTGCTATACAACATCACACTATTGTGTTTCCTTTTCCCCCCTTCTCTTCCCATTTCCCTTAAGCCTTAAGGGAGAACATATTCCAGATTTGCTACTAGAGGGGTCAGTTCCCCCCATATCTCCCCCTGCCTAACGTAAGCCATTGTATTCGCTTTATCACTATTTAATTTGTTTGGTTTCTGTTTGCGCCCTGATTTTTTGTTTTTTCATATTGTTATTGAGACGGGGGACTGTGTCTTATTTTGGCAGCTGCACCAGAACCTCATAATTTTTTTTTTTTAAATCACATTTTATTACATTCACATGTTTGTTAATTAATTTGTGCTTATATTTTCCTCACTTCTATGCACTCAACCTGTACACCTGAAAATATCTCTATAGGACAAACAACTATGTTGGGAAATGTAGTCTCACGACTTGTATACCTGAAAATATACCTCCTAAAGGTGTAGGATATTTAGTCTCTCGACCCGTATACCTGACAATATCCCTCTTGGGACCCAAATCAGGACATTTCCCACAAGGCTCGCAGCCTCAACCCTGGGAAACCCTCACCTGGACCTGCACAGGGGTCCTAACCGGTTTCACCAAAGTTCTGTGACAGACTGTTTGAACGGTTAAAATTGGATGGCGTCAACATAAGGGGACCCAACATATCCTCTTACCCAAGCACCTTATTTTTGAGGTGCCTGGGGTTCGGGCAAAAATATCTGTCAAAATTCCTGGAATCCTCACCAAGTTTTAGCGATCTGAGTCCTGGCACCAAGGTGTGGAAGAAACACAAGCCCAGTCATATTTTAGGGAAACAGTTGCCAGAGACTGATGGTTTTTGTGTAGCTACTACATGAGTTACACATATGTTATTCAGACTCAGGTCTGATTTATTAAGTACTAATCTTATCCTTTAATTACATTTAGATTGTATAGCAGACAGAAGAACGAGGCGGGATCAGAATTATACAGCGTCTTTTCACTGGACAGCTCCGTGCTGTTTTAACACTTACACAAATTGGCATATACTGTATTTTTTTTTAAGTTGAGCTAAATAAAAATTGCTCTGTGATTTTGGGGTCCCCTTTGAGGGAGTCCCCGGCCCAATGCGCCACCGCAACCTCCCCAGCACCTGTCAGATGTGCGCACTCCACGGAGGTAAGGGGACCCGGGGGGGGGGGGGGGCTCTCTACTATACTCTCCCTCCCCCCCTGGGGAAACCTCAATGTCCCCGCTTGGGACAGTGTAACAACCATATCAATAACAAAGTTATGTAATAAAAATGCATAATAAACACAACTTAACACATACTGACTCCACATAAGGTTGTACATTTCCGTAAACATGGCTATAACGGATTTCACCTTGCTACGAGCCCACTGCTGAGCCTCATAATGGGGTGCCCCAATTTGGTCATAGGTCATCCGATTGGGTGGATGCCTACATCCCTGGTTCCGCTTGAACGGCTCTTGTGCGCCTCCCTCTGGGGAGTAGTACATACAGTCCTGAGGCTCAGCCTCTCCCATTGAGGGTGTAAATGTCTCTGCAAAGTCTCTCTGGGGTACGAAGCACGGGCTTCGGGGATCAAAAGGTTGATTCATTGGAGCCACCCTTGTAGGCGTAGTGCATTGGGGCCCTTTACCCGCAGCTCCTCCGGGAGGTGCTCTGTGATTTTGGGGTCCCCTTTGAGAGAGTCCCCGGCCCAATGCGCTCCAGCAATGCTGCTTTCTTTTATTTACAAGCTCAAACTTTCTTGTTCTAGATAAGAGATTTGTTCAATAATTTTACAATACACTGCTATGTTTTAAAAGAATATATATTTTACACACCTCTTAAAGGTAATCTAGAACTTTCTCTCACTGGTTAAGATGTTTAGAAATGTCAGGGGGATTTGTTATGTATGCATGTCTTTGTTTATAGCGCCATTAATAGTGCCATTAATGTACATAGCGCTTCACAGGAGTAATACACGTGACAATCATATAAATAACAAATAATACAAATAACACATAATGGGAAGAAGTGCTTCAGACATAAATGTGACATTTAGGAAAAGGAGTCCCTGCCCCGAAGAGCTTACAATCTAATGTGCCTTGTCACTGCAGGGTGACACAGACAGGACCCATAGCCCCTCACATCTGTCCCTCCCACTGCAGGGTGACAGGACACACAGCCCCTCACATCTGTCCCTCCCACTGCAGGGTGACACAGACAGGACCCACAGCCCCTCACATTTGTCCCTCCCACTGCAGGGTGACACATACAGGACACACAGTCCCTCCCACTGCAGGGTGACACAGACAGGACACACAGTCCCTCCCACTGCAGGGTGACAGATCCCACAGTCCCTCACATCTGTCCCTCCCACTGCAGGGTGACACATACAGGACACACAGTCCCTCCCACTGCAGGGTGACACAGAGAGGACACAGCCCCTCCCACTGCAGGGTGACAGATCCCACAGTCCCTCACATCTGTCCCTCCCACTGCAGGGTGACACATACAGGACACACAGTCCCTCCCACTGCAGGGTGACACAGAGAGGACACACAGCCCCTCCCACTGCAGGGTGACAGATCCCACAGTCCCTCACATCTGTCCCTCCCACTGCAGGGTGACACAGACAGGACCCACAGCCCCTCACATCTGTCCCTCCCACTGCAGGGTGACACAGACAGGACCCACAGCCCCTCACATCTGTCCCTCCCACTGCAGGGTGACACAGACAGGACACACAGCCCCTCACATCTGTCCCTCCCACTGCAGGGTGACACAGACAGGACCCACAGCCCCTCACATCTGTCCCTCCCACTGCAGGGTGACACAAACAGGACCCACAGCCCCTCACATCTGTCCCTCCCACTGCAGGGTGACACAGACAGGACCCACAGCCCCTCACATCTGTCCCTCCCACTGCAGGGTGACACAGACAGGACCCACAGCCCCTCACATCTGTCCCTCCCACTGCAGGGTGACACAGACAGGACCCACAGCCCCTCACATCTGTCCCTCCCACTGCAGGGGGACACAGACAGGACACACAGCCCCTCACATCTGTCCCTCCCTCTGCAGGGTGACACAGACAGGACCCACAGCCCCTCACATCTGTCCCTCCCACTGCAGGGTGACACAGACAGGACCCACAGCCCCTCTCATCTGTCCCTCCCACTGCAGGGTGGCACAGACAGGACACACAGCCCCTCACATCTGTCCCTCCCACTGCAGGGTGACACAGGCAGGAGGGACACTTATTCCACTGTATCCTTTTCTGTCACTGCAGGGTGATATATACATCCATCTCTCCCCATGTATAGGATGATATTGCTGTGAAATACAAGTACAATATATTCCAGTAACTGCAGAGGTCACCACGGGGTGAGACACTTCCACACGGACCAGAGCCCATTCTTGGAGCATCTGACTAACTCACTGATCATGAACAAGGACAACAAGCCGATGGCTGAGAAGATCTTGGATCACACCCTGGAGATTATCTACCTGCTGACCGGAGAGGTGAGAGCTGCTGGTGACTGTCATAATGACATCACTCCTATCTCTCTCACTACAGCCGGGACCTGTCTCTGTTGGTAACATGTCTTCATCTTCTGTTAATCTGTCTTTTGGTTTTACCTCGGGGCTCTGTCCTGGGACCTCTCCTTTTCTCTCTACACATTATCACCTGGTGACCTCATCAACTCTTTTGACCTTGGGTATCATCTCTATGCAGATATATCTATTCACACCTTGCCTTGAAGTGACATTTGACGCCTCCCTTTCCATCTCCGGTCACATTCACGGCATGACAAAAATGTGTTGCTTCTTCCTCCGTAACATTGCCAAGATCTACAGTTTCTTCTGACAGGCCCCCCTGCTCCTTGTGCATGCCCTTATCCTCTCCCATCCGGATTATTGTAACACACTGGTAACAGGCCTCCCTGCTCCTTGTGCATGCTCTAGTTCCATAATGTCTTTTCTTAGGATTGGTGCCCAAAGTTGTACTCCTCATTCAAGGTGTGGTCTTATTAATGCTTTGTAAAGGGGCATAATTATGTTTACTTCCCTTCCATCCATTGCCCGTTTGATGCAAGATAAGATCTTGTTTGCCTTTGCAGCTACTGCATGACATTGGGCACTATTGCTAAGCCTGCTGTCTACAAGCACTCCTAAATCCTTCTCCATCCAGGATTCCCCCAATATATCTCCATTTAATTTACAAGTCGCCTGTTTATTCTTGTTTCCCAAATGCATAACCTTACATTTATCTGTATTAAACCTCATCTGCCATTTACCTGCCCACGTTTCCAGTCTCTCCAAGTCCTTCTTAAGAGAAATTACATCCTTCTCTGATTCTACTACCTTACACAATTTAGTATCATCAGCAAAGATGGAGACTTTGCTCTCGATGCCAACCTCAAGGTAATTAATAAACAAGTTAAAAAGCAGGGGTCCCAGTACCGATCCCTGAGGTACTCCACTCACGACTTTAGTCCAACCTGAAAAAGTTCCATTTATGACAACCCTCTGTTGTCTGTCCTTTAACCAGTTTTCAATCCAGGTGCATATATTATTACTGAGTTCAATTTGCTTTATTTTGTACACCAACCTCATGTGTGAAACCGTATCAAAAGCCTTTGCAAATCTAAGTAGACCACATCAACTGCATTACCCTGGTTTGTTGCATTGTTTATAATTCTGATATGCTGCTTCCATCCTTTCTGTCTTTAAGGGGCCTTTTCACTAAACCTCGATAAATTCAGTGCATTGGCGAGCGACTTTGCATTGATTTACCGCAATATAAAACGTGTATCAAAACGGTATTCTCTAAAAAAAAAAACACAATTTTTTTTTAAAAGTGCGGTCAAACAATGCAGGATCGTACTATTTTTTTTTCTTCTAAGTCTTATCGCACAGAAAGTGTTTGTTTAAACTGCAGCCTGGAAGAGTTGCATGGACAGAGCTGCATCTCCATGCACGGCTCTTACAGGCGATCGTGTACTTTAAATATTCATTGGTAATAATAGTGTGCGGGAGCAGGGGGTCTCATGAGCTGAACCGCATTGATTTCAGCCTCGGGGATCCCCTGCTTCCCGAGTTACAGGCCCCGGTATGGGGTGCCGGTTTCACCTGTGCATGTAAATCTCCTGGTCACATGACGTGGGAGATTTAAACATGGCGGGGATACCGGCATCACATAACGGGGCCTGTAACTCAGGATGCAGGGGGTCCCGAGGCTGAAATTAATGCCGCTAAGGCAATGAAGGGGTTAAGGCCTAGTAGCTTGTTTATTGGGGGTACAGGGGTGGGTGAAGGAAGCTAATTGTCCATGGGTGGGTGGTTAGGCCTACCGGGAAGGTTGTGGGAGGAGTTAACCCTTCATTACCAGTGACAAGCAATGCATTTCCCCCCAAATGCTTGTTTTAATTTAATTGTTATGTATTGTATTTTTGGTGGGGTTTTTTTTTTTTTTTTAGGGTGCCCATTGACTGCCATAGTGGCAAACCATTCCCATATTATATGGGGATGGTGTTACCACTGTGCCAATCAATTGGTTTATTAGAAAAAAAAATTGTTCTTGAAATGTAATGTATTTTATTTGGTGCTTGGTTTTTTATTTGTAGTTTTCTCATTAATTGCCATAGTGGCATATTATGGGCATGGTTTTACCACTGTGCCAATCAATGTGTTGGAGGGTGGGGGTAGGTGCCCGAGGTGGGTAGCGGTGGAGGGAGGTTAACCCCTTAATTACTATAGTGGTTACTAACCGCTAAGATGATTAAGGGTTAGTGGGCATTAGTTTTATTTTTTATTTTTTATTATGTTCCTGCCAATGGAGGACAAGGATGCGAAGGACGATGATGAGGACGGCCTTCATCCTGGCAGGGGTAAGTAGAACTTTAGTTTACTTTATGCTGGCTGGTTTTATTTTTAATGGACAAATGCACCATTATCCATATCTGGATAATATACATTTTTCCCATTACTGTACTGTATGTGTTGGGGGGGGGGGGGGGTGTTTATGTTTTGCACTGTAAAAAATTTTGAATGGGGAAAAACGCTATTAGCCATCTTTGGCTGAGAGCACTTTTACCCATTCCTGTTGTTAGTACAAGGGTGGGCGCAGGTGGTAGTTACCCAAGGGTGGTGTTTAGGCCGTGTGGGAGGGTAGCGCGAGGAGTTAACCCCTTCATTACCTTCTTACCTCCCGCTAATGTAATGAAAGGGTTAAATAGCAGGCACTGATTTTGTTGTTGGTACAGGGGTTGGGCGAAGGTGGTAGTTGCCCCAGGGCGGGTGTTTAGGCCTTGCGAGACGGTGTCAGTAGAAGTTAACCCCTTCATTACCTTACCGGTTACAACCGCTAAGGTAATGAAGGGGTTAACCCCTCGCGCTACCCTCCCACACGGCCTAAACACCACCCTTGGGTAACTACCATCTGCGCCCACACTTGTACTAACAACAGGAATGGGTAAAAGTGCTCTTAGCCAAAGATGGCTGTAACGCTAATCTCATTGCCCCAGTCTATGTCTGGATAATTAAAATCCCCCATTATGCAAACATGACCCCGTTTTGATGCCTTCTCCATTTGCAAAAGTATTTTAGCTTCCTCAATCTCACAGATATTTGGTGGTTTATAGCATATTCCCACAAACATTTTCTTTATACTTTTACCCCCACTGCTAATTTCTATCCACACGGTCTCTACATGTTCATCCTTCCCCTCATACATGTGTCCCGTGAAGTGGTACAGAACAGGCAGTTAGATCTGTAAACCTCTTCCCTTATAATAGGTTTTAGATCCGGTTTAACATATAGACATACTCCACCTCCTCTTCTATTTGCTCTATTGGTGCAATCAAAGTTCCTAAGACTGAAGTCCCGGTGTCGGCGCTGCACGGACGCCTGCCAGGCTAGCGGTGCGAGCAGCTGTGGCCTGCGCTGAGCTGCAGGGGGAAAGACGGGGGGGAGGGGTGACGGGCCATGGGGCTCATACGTCACCAGGCAGGTTCGCCCTCATTGGCTGAACCACCGGGGGCGTGGCCTAGTGCTCAGTCGTAAGTCCTGAACACAGTTTTCCTGTCTTCAGATAAATCTGCTTGCGCAGCGCGGCGGCCGAGGCAGGTAGTGGGCCCGGCCCCTGAGTTGCGGTTCTTGTCCCGGAGGCGCCCGCCATAGCGCGTGCTGCAGCAGGCACCGGGGACCCAGTCTAAGACTTGGTGCTCCAGCCATTGCCATACCACTTGCCTCCCTAATCAACTCTATCCTGTCTGCAGGTCATATCCCACAGACCTGAAAATCTGGCAGAGTTTTCCCAATCTTCAAAAGTGGGGACAACAACACTGTCTCAACTACAGGCCAATCTCACTTCTCCCAATTCTATCCAAAGTCATGGAAAAATGTGTCCACTCCCAACTAAGAGTTTACTATACCAAGACAAATTTCCTTAGCAACTCCAATCTGGCTTTCGCCCCAAACACTCCATGGTAGCTACGCTCTTAAAGGTTTGCCATGAGATCCAGTGTGGAATGGAACGGGGACTACTTACTGGTACAATATTCCTAGATTTAGCAAAGGCTTTTGATACTGTTGATCATATTATCTTGTTAAACAAGCTTCAGTGCTCTGGAACAGGGGAACATGCGTGAAACTGTAAAAGTGTGTGGGGTCTCAGCAGTGAAAAATCACAGAAAGCAAGTAGCTTGAATACAAAATAACTTGTAATGATTAAAGCGTATCCGTAATGATGAACATAGATGCAACATGAGAGATTTATCACAAGATCAGAGGTATTCCTGTAACCATTGTCTGGGAAAAGGTATTTAAGGAAGAAAGGGGCGGTATCAATATTCCTGGATTAATAGAATAAACTAGCCACTGTCTGTATGTGATATCCAAGTAATGAGCTACATGGTATAAAAGCATATCTATGTAAGGCACAGAGTGACAGTCTAAAGCCACGTGTGGCACAAAGCAAGAGTCACTACGTGAAGTAAAGTATCCTGTAAGTGTATAAGACACAAACCATACAATGGGGCACAAAATACAGCACGGAAGATACTTACCCAACTGAATTTGTTCAATCACGAATAAGTGCGAAACAATGTCCACCAGTCAGCGTGGTGCAGGGGGCCCATTTCCACATGAAACGAGACCCGTGGTACTTCCCTGAGTGTGCGTGGTAGAGGAAAAGTCTGTTTGCTCCAAAAGCTGTTTGTTGCGTATCTGTGCTCGTGCTCCGTTCCTGTGTGCCTCAGGATGTGACTCTGCAGAAGGGGAGCTCCGGCGGTACTCCTTAAGTAGGCGACTTGATGTCAGTCCGCGCCGACGTGTCTACGGCAGCCTCGTCTGGACCTGTCGTTGCCATCGAAACTCGTGTCAAGTGCTGTCGGTCAAGGTTGAGAAGTGCACTCGTATCTCTCCTTGCAGACCCAATTGTGTAGCAGGGGGCAGAGATATATCCCTCTGAGGTCCTAACGGATGCGCACTCATTCAAACATCCGTGTGTAGGGAGTGAAAGAAGAGATAACATGTACAGTATTATATAGATTATCACATGCATGCATTGTGCCTGTGTTACATTATTCTGTAATCGCCTCAGAATGGCACAAGTCCTGTAATTATTACATATTATGTGTAATGTGATATTTGTACAATCCATGACCTTTGTGCTCATATTGGCACAGTGGGGTCAGTGAGTGTGGTGCAGTAAAGTCAGTGATACAATAGACAGAATTGGTGGGGAGGCCACTGAATAGATTATGTGAGTATAGAACTGGTGACACGAGATTTGTCCCTATTACTGATAAGCAACAAATCTGCAGGAATATGACACATATCCACGTGTGTCTCTTACTCTGCACAGTGATATTTATTACTGTCTCTCTATATGTAGGATTGTATAGTTGTGAAGAAGCATGGTGAGCATGTCACAGACAGCAGCAGGCCCTGTGTGCCAGAAGGATTCTGCAGGTCCCAGAGACCCGACATGGATCATCCAACTAACTCCCTGATACATGAGAGAAGCAATGACAAGAAGCTGATGTCTGAGAAGATCCTGGAACTCACCAACAAGATCATTCACCTGCTGACCGGAGAGGTGAGGGCTGCTGGGCACTGTTACATTTTACCGTCTTTATGTCTTCATTCAGCCTGGTCTTGTACAAACTTTGTTCTATGTGTAGCCAGGTCCCCCAGGTTGCCCCTACCTCCGCTGCCATGGGACAGACAGGGAAGGCTGCAGAGCGTTCAGGGAGTGCTCCGGTGTCTGGGAGGCTCCGCAGTCACCACACACACACTTGGGGGAGGGGGTTTGCAGTGTGGGACCTTGAACACGGTGGAGGGTCGCGTCCTGCGAGACACTTTGGCTAGTTGTGTCTCCTTGGGGAAGAATACGAATGTTATGCATATGAGGATATATATGGTGACCGTTAGTAAAGTTATTAGTTCTTATACACCCTGTGTGAATATCATTGTGTTGGTGTCCTGTGAGGAACAACTCCCGCTCTGCTGGGAGCCATCGCATGTGGAGGCGCTGCATCTGGTAAGAGACAATACGCATATACACATTGCCCCAGGCTCTCCGTGGAAGAGGCTCGGGCCCTGCGAGCCAACAGGTTACACAGCATTTGTAGTATTCCTGTACCCTAGGGGAAGCAGGGCTACATTTGGAGGCGCTGCTGAGATTAAGGCCTGGGGTGCCTAAAAATCAAATAAATTATCGTGTAGATCATGGCACTACCTTCCCGCCAGAGTGTATGCGACTGGGCGCGGCAGCAACACACGCCCTCACATAGAGTGGTTGCAGTGAGTCAGGTACCTATCTCCCTGCCATTAGAGACGTTGCAAACTGCATTAAGGCAACTACCAGGATTCTCAAAAGCCCGCCTGGTGGATGTTGAAATAGACAAAAATCCCCAGTGGAATACCCTCCTGGTTGATTGTCATAGAGACATTGTCCTCATGGAACCGCAGGCCCCACAGTTTCTGCAACTCCCTAATGCGCCACCAGGCGGAAGTCCGCTTATCTATCCTTTAGTGGAACCCCAAACTGAAGTACAAAGGTAGGACGGCCAGACCCCTTTATCTGCCAGTTATCCAAAGAGTGAGGCCGGTAGCTGCCAGTCTGAATTTGGCCATCACAGATCCTGTGTCCCAAGAAGCGGAGTTGTTGAGGGACATGATACAGAATCTCACAGAAAAGATAAGCCAGCTGACCCCCCCGCCAAGCCTACCATCCTTAGTCGAGGCGTTGACCCTGGCGTCTCATTCTCAAAATTGCAGGAAACTGAAAACCTTCTCTGGGGTTCTTCCCACGCCTACGGGAGAAGAGGGGATAGAACCTTGGAAGGAACACACCACGACAGTGATGGAGGAAAGGTCTTGTACAGAGGCGGTCAAACGACAACGTCTCATGGAGTGTCTGAAACCCCCCGCTTCTACCCTGGCCAGTATTCACCGGGAACAGTACCTTGACCTAACTTCTCGGCTGATAGTGGAGTTTCTGACGGAAGCCTATGGAGTAACGGAAGATGACGGAGCCTTGTGGGCTAAGTACTACGCCATTAATCAGCAGGAAGGAGAAGACTTGTCGGCCTTCATCCATCGTGTGCAAATAGCTCTAGGGCCTTTGCTCCATCGCAAGGTTGTCCTCGCTTCCCAAATGGATGAGTACCTTCGCAAGCAGTACCTGCAGGGTTCCAGCCCCAATCACCCCATAGCTAATATGATTCGCGACAATCTCATGCGAGGGAGCCCTCCCACATTCACGGGCCTACTACGCCAGGTCAAGGAACATGAGGCTCATCTGTTGCTACATTCTCCTCAGAAATCCAAAGGATTATCTACCCCAAAGAGCAAGGGGTCTAGCGAGAAGAAGGAGGAAACCCCCGTCAAGTCAACGGTAGATAAGCCAAGATATTCCAGCCGGACATCCCCTCCCTATAACCGCCACACGCCGCCCCGTGACTTGGTGTGCTTCAAGTGTGGAAGAAAGGGCCACCTATCCCTATGACTGTCATATGGGAGAACGCCGAGGCCGGAGCCCGTCCCCCAAGAAATTTCCTCCTAACGTTATGGTCTGTGGGGTCTACACAGCGGATGGGGGAACCCAGGAGTTCTCCGAGTAGATGGGATGCCGACCGCCAGAGGACCAAGAAGGAGCCCCTACCGCTGGGGACAACACCATCACCGATGAAAACGCTAGAGTAAGACCTGTAGCCCTCATACGTGTCTTAGTGGACGGTATCTATTCATCAGCATTGCTGGACACAGGGTTTTATGACCAACACCTGCAGAAGAGACCGTTGAAGTCAGCAGAAAATATGAAAGTACGAGGATTGAGCAGTGAAGACTATCCCATTGACGGTATCGTGACTGTGTGTCTGGAAATCCTGCAGTTGAATACTGGGAAATCCCATCCCATGGAAGTCGAGGCACTAGTGTGTCCCGAACCTCAAGAGTTGCCTAAATACCCGATCATTTTGGGAACCAATGCTGATATTGTGCGGGCAGTCATTCGGGCCTACTTACAAGAGACAAACAAGTTTCCCATGTGTAGCCTTCAGCTGCAGCTCATTAAAGTGGAAGAGGACCCTAAAGTGTCTGTACGCGACAGTTATGGATTACTCTTCTGTGGACGATCATGACTGACTGAAATCCCACCTGGGGGATTGCAGCGAATGTCCATCTGGTGTTCCTATACAGATTGAGATGAAGCTGAGCATCTATTCGCCTTGGAAAGTACCCCTGAGGAGGATGCCCGAAGAGGATACAAGATAATACCAGAAATAAGGGACTGGACTTCCGCCATTCCACGTCGGACCCAGGTGTCTGTACAAAATCTATCTCCCTTAACTATGGCTATAGATGCAGGACAAAGATTGGGGCGAATATATCCTGTCAGCTCTGTGGAAGAACCATTTTGAGTTAACGCCGCAACTGCCCATGAACCCACCGGAAGGTTGAATTTCGATTTTGGGTTGTCAGTGCTGCCAGATGAGTGGAGAGACCAGCTGAGGGCCAAATTAGAGGGCCGACGAGAAGTGTTCTCCATCAGCAAGATGAATGTAGGCTGCAGTCGCAGTGCCCAACATACTATTTGCCTTAATAACACGACCCCTTTCCGTGAACGCTCCCGCCGTATCGCCCCTAGGGATTTCAAGGATGTACGAGGTTTGATCCACGAGATGGAAGAAGCCGGGATTGTTACAGAGTCAAGGAGCCCCTACGCCTCCTCCATCATGGTCGTGAGGAAGAAAAATGGATCAGTGAGACTGTGTGTGGATTATCGGACGTTGAATAATCACACGGTTCTGGATCAATATAACCTTCCTCGAATAGAGGAAATCCTGAACACTTTAAATGGGAGCCAGTGGTTTAGTGTCCTGGATCTAAGGTTGGGATATTATCAAGTACCCATGAGCCTGGAAGATCGGAAAATACAGCTTTTATCTGCCCCTTGGAATTTTATCAATTTACTCGAATGCCGCAGGGCATCTGTGGAGCACCGGCCACCTTCCAGCGGCTAATGAAGAAAACCCTAGGGGATCTGAACCCTAGAGTGTGCCTAGTGTATCTGGATGACATCATTGTATTCGGGAAGACACTGGAGGAACACGAGCAGCGGCTTCTAAAAGTGCTGGTCCGCCTGGCGAAAGGAGGGCTGAAATTGTCCCTAGACAAATGTCGGTTCTGCCGGACTTCAGTGACGTATGTCGGACATATAGTGTCCGCAGAATGGATAGGCACAGATCCGGACAAAGTAGAAGCTGTAGTGAATTGGCCACGGCCCGACAATGTTATGGAACTGCGCTCTTTCATGGGTTTCTGTAGGTACTATCGTCGTTTTGTGGAAGGGTACTCCCGCTGGGCCAAACCTCTTAACAACCTCCTCAAAATATATCCGGAGGACACGGGACGCAAAGCGGCATCTGCTCGTCAATCGTTTGGTGATAAATGGACGCCAGAGTGTGAGCAGGCCTTCCTGGGCCTAAAAAGAAGTCTGACGGCTACACCCGTGCTTGCGTATGCTGACCCAGAACAACCTTACGTTCTACAGACGCAGTCTCAATGGACTAGGCGCTGTACTACACCAGAAACACCCGTCAGGACTTCGGCCGGTAGCTTACATTAGTCGCAGCCTAACACCCAGCGAACAGAATTATCCTGTGCATAAGTTAGAGTTTCTGGCCCTGAAGTGGGCTGTGGTGGATAAGCTCCATGATTATCTATATGGAGTTGCTTTCGAAGTGCGAACGGATAATAATCATCTCACATACATCATGACTTCCGCTAAGCTGGATGCGTCTGGACATCGGTGGCTGGCTGCCCTGTCTTATTATAAGTTCACTCTGAAGTATAAGCCCGGGCCGCTGAACGTTGGAGCTGATGCACTGTCTTGAAGACCTGGACTAGATGCCACCCTGGATGACGACCAGTGGGAGGAAATCCCGGGACCTGGACTGAGGGCTATGTGTTGTACTGCGGCCATTATCGACGATCAAGTAACTTTCTCTGAATTTAGAATTGCGGATTCTCTGGGGTGTGAGTCCAAAGTAATCCCAAAGCAAAGTGGGATGCATATTACTCCAGACAAGATTATATCCCGGAAAAATATGGTGCACTATCAAAGTCGTGATCCGATAGCTGGCACCATACGCTACGCTGTTCAGAAAAATCGGCCAGCTCTGCTGAAGCACACCCCTAGTGATGTGGTGGGCATTCTTATGAGAGAAGCTGACAAGTTTGAGATAAGTGACAGTCTGCTCTATAGAGTAGTGAACTACCACGATCACCCAAGCAGCCGACAACTGGTACTTCCTAGGAACCTACAGCATATGGTCCATGGAAGTCGAGGCACTAGTGTGTCCCGAACCTCAAGAGTTGCCTAAATACCCGATCATTTTGGGAACCAATGCTGATATTGTGCGGGCAGTCATTCGGGCCTACTTACAAGAGACAAACAAGTTTCCCATGTGTAGCCTTCAGCTGCAGCTCATTAAAGTGGAAGAGGACCCTAAAGTGTCTGTACGCGACAGTTATGGATTACTCTTCTGTGGACGATCATGACTGACTGAAATCCCACCTGGGGGATTGCAGCGAATGTCCATCTGGTGTTCCTATACAGATTGAGATGAAGCTGAGCATCTATTCGCCTTGGAAAGTACCCCTGAGGAGGATGCCCGAAGAGGATACAAGATAATACCAGAAATAAGGGACTGGACTTCCGCCATTCCACGTCGGACCCAGGTGTCTGTACAAAATCTATCTCCCTTAACTATGGCTATAGATGCAGGACAAAGATTGGGGCGAATATATCCTGTCAGCTCTGTGGAAGAACCATTTTGAGTTAACGCCGCAACTGCCCATGAACCCACCGGAAGGTTGAATTTCGATTTTGGGTTGTCAGTGCTGCCAGATGAGTGGAGAGACCAGCTGAGGGCCAAATTAGAGGGCCGACGAGAAGTGTTCTCCATCAGCAAGATGAATGTAGGGTGCAGTCGCAGTGCCCAACATACTATTTGCCTTAATAACACGACCCCTTTCCGTGAACGCTCCCGCCGTATCGCCCCTAGGGATTTCAAGGATGTACGAGGTTTGATCCACGAGATGGAAGAAGCCGGGATTGTTACAGAGTCAAGGAGCCCCTACGCCTCCTCCATCATGGTCGTGAGGAAGAAAAATGGATCAGTGAGACTGTGTGTGGATTATCGGACGTTGAATAATCACACGGTTCTGGATCAATATAACCTTCCTCGAATAGAGGAAATCCTGAACACTTTAAATGGGAGCCAGTGGTTTAGTGTCCTGGATCTAAGGTTGGGATATTATCAAGTACCCATGAGCCTGGAAGATCGGAAAATACAGCTTTTATCTGCCCCTTGGAATTTTATCAATTTACTCGAATGCCGCAGGGCATCTGTGGAGCACCGGCCACCTTCCAGCGGCTAATGAAGAAAACCCTAGGGGATCTGAACCCTAGAGTGTGCCTAGTGTATCTGGATGACATCATTGTATTCGGGAAGACACTGGAGGAACACGAGCAGCGGCTTCTAAAAGTGCTGGTCCGCCTGGCGAAAGGAGGGCTGAAATTGTCCCTAGACAAATGTCGGTTCTGCCGGACTTCAGTGACGTATGTCGGACATATAGTGTCCGCAGAATGGATAGGCACAGATCCGGACAAAGTAGAAGCTGTAGTGAATTGGCCACGGCCCGACAATGTTATGGAACTGCGCTCTTTCATGGGTTTCTGTAGGTACTATCGTCGTTTTGTGGAAGGGTACTCCCGCTGGGCCAAACCTCTTAACAACCTCCTCAAAATATATCCGGAGGACACGGGACGCAAAGCGGCATCTGCTCGTCAATCGTTTGGTGATAAATGGACGCCAGAGTGTGAGCAGGCCTTCCTGGGCCTAAAAAGAAGTCTGACGGCTACACCCGTGCTTGCGTATGCTGACCCAGAACAACCTTACGTTCTACAGACGCAGTCTCAATGGACTAGGCGCTGTACTACACCAGAAACACCCGTCAGGACTTCGGCCGGTAGCTTACATTAGTCGCAGCCTAACACCCAGCGAACAGAATTATCCTGTGCATAAGTTAGAGTTTCTGGCCCTGAAGTGGGCTGTGGTGGATAAGCTCCATGATTATCTATATGGAGTTGCTTTCGAAGTGCGAACGGATAATAATCATCTCACATACATCATGACTTCCGCTAAGCTGGATGCGTCTGGACATCGGTGGCTGGCTGCCCTGTCTTATTATAAGTTCACTCTGAAGTATAAGCCCGGGCCGCTGAACGTTGGAGCTGATGCACTGTCTTGAAGACCTGGACTAGATGCCACCCTGGATGACGACCAGTGGGAGGAAATCCCGGGACCTGGACTGAGGGCTATGTGTTGTACTGCGGCCATTATCGACGATCAAGTAACTTTCTCTGAATTTAGAATTGCGGATTCTCTGGGGTGTGAGTCCAAAGTAATCCCAAAGCAAAGTGGGATGCATATTACTCCAGACAAGATTATATCCCGGAAAAATATGGTGCACTATCAAAGTCGTGATCCGATAGCTGGCACCATACGCTACGCTGTTCAGAAAAATCGGCCAGCTCTGCTGAAGCACACCCCTAGTGATGTGGTGGGCATTCTTATGAGAGAAGCTGACAAGTTTGAGATAAGTGACAGTCTGCTCTATAGAGTAGTGAACTACCACGATCACCCAAGCAGCCGACAACTGGTACTTCCTAGGAACCTACAGCATATGGTCCTGAGGGCGTTTCATGATGAGCACGGGCACTTAGGTGTTGACAAGACCTTCGGACTTGTGAGAGAGAGGTTCTTCTGGCCAAAAATGCGACAGGCAGTAGAGCGCCACTGTCGACGTTGTGTCGGGTGCATTCAACGAAAGACTCTCCCAACCAGAGCAGCCCCAATGGGCCATCTGAAGAGTTCACGTCCCATGGACTTAGTGTGTATGGATTTCCTGTGCATTGAGCCTGACACCAGAGGAATATGCAATGTGTTCGTCATCACAGACCATTACACCAGATATGCTCAGACTTTTCCGACCAAGGATCAAAAAGCCATTACAGTAGCCAAGATTCCATGGGAAAATATTTTCATACATTACGGTCTCCCTAACAGACTGCATTCTGATGAAGGCCGAGACTTTGAGAGTAAATTAATTCGGGAGTTGCTAAAACATCTGAGCATCACCAAGTCGCGAACCTCTCCTTATCATCCTGAAGGTGATGCCTTACCAGAACGATTCAATCTGACTTTGCTGGACATGTTGGGTACCTTTTAAAAGGGACACAGAAGACTGAGTGGAGTCGACATGTAGAAACATTAGTGCATGCTTACAATTGCACTTGACATGAATCTACTGGGTTCTCCCCCTATTTCCTCATGTTCGGGCGAGAGGCTCGGCTGCCCGTGGATATATGGCTAAGAATATCTACTGATGGAGTTCAAAATGCTAATCACTTCAAATATGTAAGGCGGCTTCAGGAGACTCTACAGCAAGCGAATCAGCAGGCAGAAAGTCTACAGAGAAACTAAATGCGGGAAATAAAAAGCGTTATGATCACAAGGTTAAACACCGTGAAATCCGTCCTGGCGACGCCGTACTTCTCCGCAATCTGGGAGTACCTGGAAAACATTAGGTGGCCGACCGTTGGCGACACGGTGTCTATGAGGTGCAGTCCCAGATGCCTTGCCTCCAGGTATACCGTATCAAAGACTCAGAGGGTCGGGTAAAGGTATGGCACAGGAATCATTTACTTCCCATTCCCCAGATCGGAGAGGATGAGTCTGAACTACAGGCTATACCTTTGGATGGTGAGCCGAACTCACATGAGGTTGGCCAAGAGACTGTAAACGATACCACCTCTGAAAATCCTCTGGAGAGACAATCTCAAAGGGGCCCTCGTAATCAACGGGCATCTCCCGGAGGAGCTACGGGTAAAGAGCCCCGTAATCAATCAAGCCTCTGCTAGGGTGGCTCCAGAGAGTCAGCCCTTAAATCCTCAGAGTCCATGCTTTGTACCGGCAAGTGACTATTCAGAGACATTACTCCCCTCAAGGGAAGAGGCTGTGCCTCAGGACTATACAGGTCACTCTCCCTAGGGAGTGACTGAAGAACAACTCCGCCGGAGCCAAAGAGATGGGCAGCCTCCAATGAGGATGACCTATGATCAGTTCGGGGCACCCCATTATGAGGCTCAGCAGTGGACTCGCAATAGAGTAAAGTCTGTTATTGTCATGTTCAGCGAGATGTACAATTTAATATAGAGATGTGATAAGTTATATGTATCTTATGCATTTTTATTATATAACCTGTGCGTGAAGTTATGCGAGTTACTGTAAGGTTGTTCCAAGCGGGGTCGTTGGATTCTACGAGGGGGAGGATGTAGCCAGGTCCCCCAGGTTGCCCCTACCTCCGCTGCTATGGGAGAGTCAGGGAAGGCTGCAGAGCGTGCAGGAAGTGCTCCGGTGTCTGGGAGGCTCCGCGGTGGGCCGTGCGCTCAGGGTGCCGCCATTTTGGTATACGAGCATGCGCAGTGAGTCCGCGATGCAGCGGTGCAGAGAGATTGCACATGCGCAGGGAGTGGTTGCGGTAGCGCGCGAAGCCCAGGCCAATGAGAGGAGGGCTAGAGCAGGGGACTACAAGTCCCGTGAGCACCAGACAGACCAGGTGACGCCAGGGAGCCAATAGGGCAACAGGAGCCCCGCAGGAAGAGGATATGTGGTAGCGCAGGGGAGGACATTGGGCAGACCAGACCAGGAAGGGGAAGAGGAAGGAGCTCGTGTGTAGAGAGGCAAGTAGCCTCAACACTAGGCCAGGAACTTCCCCCTATGCCCCAGTCAGGCCCCTGAGTCACAGTCAGCTTGTGGTACTATAGGGACAGGCCCCAGTCTAGGAACCTGCCCCAGTATTTGTGTCAAGACAGAGACACAGAGGTTGCTGCAGAGTGTAACAGAGGTTTGGGACCAAACCTCCTCAGAGACATTATTATCCACCCGGGTGCGATCGCCCCGGAGGAGCATCGCGGAGGGCCCCGTGTCTGTGGATCCTTTGCGAAGATCTGTCTGCGGGTCCAAGTGCAGGAGCGCTCGGCAGGTAACTCTCTACTAAGTGCACCAACTCTAACACACTCATCCTAGTGGCTGCGCAGTCACCACACACACACTTGTGGGAGGGGGTTTGCAGTGTGGGACCTTGAACACGGTGGAGGGTCGCGTCCTGCGAGACGCTTTGGCTAGTTGTGACTCCTTGGGGAAGAATACGAATGTTATGCATATGAGGTTATATATGGTGACTGTTAGTAAAGTTATTAGTTCTTATACACCCTGTGTGAATATCATTGTGTTGGTGTCCTGTGAGGAACAACTCCCGCTTTGCTGGGAGCCATCGCAGGTGGAGGCGCTGCATCTGATAAGAGACAATACGCATATACACATTGCCCCAGGCTCTCCGTGGCAGAGGCTCTGGCCCTGCGAGTCAACAGGTTACACAGATTTGGTAGTCTTCCTGTACCCTAGGGGAAGTAGGGCTACATATGTGTGACGATCGTGAGGGTTTGGCCCGGGATTAACGGGGTTACCCCCCAATGGCCCCCCTCTCACCTCGCCAGGGAGACAAGGGGTTAACTGGGCTGAGGCCCAGAAATGTGATTTATCCCTTGTTATAACCTGTAAATGTATTTTCCCCTGTTCCATTGTAATGTCTGGTTTAATCAGTGTCTGCATAACACAACCACTGGGACTTAAGGGGTTAATCTTATATGCAGTGCTGAATAAACAGTTACCGGAAAACTGGTAATTTGGGAACGGAGTAAGCCAGCACCCTGAGTCTTGGGGTGCAGCCTCAGGGGAACCCCCCAAGTACCCACATATTAAAAATATAACTTTGTCATAAGGGGAACATATATTTTTGATGAAGTGCCTGTCTGGGGCAGTTTTTGAAATGTACAGGCAGAATGCTAATGGTGTGCTAATGCAGAATGCCTGCCCCTTTTGTAATGCATGAAGAACCAAATGCTGTGACTCATATGAGTCTATTCACTTGCCTATGCAAGCTTCCTCTCTGGAAGTGCATATCAAAAAGACCCAGAGTAAGGGAGGTGTGAATGGGCCAGCTGGATGCTAATAGGACATCTTGCTAGAAGTTACCTAGCCCTGATCAAAGGGTAATTACCTAATTGCTATGCGGGACCCAGGGAAGCTAGAGGGGGGGTGAGCATTATAACTCACACCTTACAGCAAAAGGTATCCTGCCCTGAGTGATCTGCAACCAGGTGACAAATGTCCTCCCTGCTTCAAAGGGCTTAGTGAGGGGGGGCTACCCCAAGCAGGAAATCCGAATGAGTGACCTTATTAAATATAAGAATATTATGAGATGTCCTTGGCTGAACATGCTAAGAGTTACATATGTGTATTCGTGGGATTTAGCCCATCTTTTGAGTCTAAACACTTTATATCTAACAGCTACTAAGTGCCAGATATTAATATCTCTATTAATTTTCATATTACACTGTAATGTTTGGTCTCTCTGAAAGCGCCAGGTGTGACGGAATGTATTAATATTGTTTGCCTGCCTGTATGTTACTCTGAACGGAAGTTAGGAAGTGATTTGCAGTAAATATGAAATTTTGGTTGAGTTCTGAGAAACTGCAACCCCCCTGTTATGATAATGAGCAGGAAGGCTAGAATTTACATAGCCTGGTCATCAAAGACTAAATTGCTAATTGTTTATGCTTTGCCTAGGGACCAAGGGAAATTTTGTTTGTAAAGGTGGTACTTCACACTTCCATGGAAGCCAAAAGAGCTTCAAAGACTTTTTGCTAGCCGTCGCGGCACCTAGGGTTAAAGAGATGAGTTTGACATAGTATATAAGTCAAAGCCACCCTTTACCCATTGTCTTCATGCAAATGATCTTCATGCCTGCATGTCATCAGGCCTGTTGTGCTATACCATCTTGATTGCTGAGAAGAAATGCCATGCAATGTCTTGGGCTGATTGCTGTATGAAACTGCCAGTCCAGATGGGACTGTTTTCGTTATTTTCATCTTTTAAGTAAGTGTCTATATTTTGCTGTTATTTGTACATTTTTTGTGTGTTCACCTTTATCAAGGAATAAATTACATTTTATCATATCTAAGTCTCGTCCCAGTTCAAACCCAGGTATATATATTTTTATATATAGTTTTGGTGTAAATTACAGCCTGTCATAAGCTACCGTGACAATATGTGACTGCATTTTCCTCTCTCCCTTGCTCACCTGGCTTTCCATAAGTAAAAGATTCTTACAGGACCAGTTATTATATCTGGATACTGAGTGGGGGATTCTCTGTGTTTCAGGTGCCTATAAAGTGTGACGATGTTGCTGTCTATTTCTCAATGGAGGAATGGGAGTATTTAGAAGGGCACAGGGTGTCTTACAAGAATATGATGGAGAATCTCCAGAACCTCAGCTCACTGGGTAAGAGGAGGTTTCTCTCATTGTAATAGGGATGTCAGTCCTGTGGGGATCCAGCAAACAGGAGCTCAGGTTACACTTTGTATTCTTTCTTCTTTGCAATTTTAACTCTGTCTGTGTTTCTCTAATCTGTCTTTCACTGTCACCTGAGTACTCCTGGAGTTATTCCACATACAGAAGTAGCAGATGTTATTACACCATTAACGCACACAATAAGGAGTTAAATAATGTGTTTTCAATAGCACTACTGTGAAATAACACATTGCGTTAATGGGTGCCATAACCTCTACATCTGTACCAGACATATATAACTTATACTTGTATATAACCACTTATGTAACTGGCAAAGGCCAAAGCACCTACCTATTGCAATCAGGGATGTGTATTTTATACCAACGGAAATGTACAACTAGAAATGTTGGCTTACAATAATGTATTAGAATACGAAAAAATGTTGTATGGTGCTCTAAAGAAAAAGCAACAAAGTAGTAAGCTTAAAAATTGGAAAATTAACCCATTCAGTAGATAGCTGTCCAAAAAGATGTATGACTGGTATACTATGATCCCACGTAGCACGGTAGTAAGGATATAATCATAAACACCTGCCGATGACCAGTTCACCTTGATAAAGGGCTATCTATAGTCCGAAACGCGTTGGTGTTTTTTGTTTGTTATTTTATTCGATTAAATTAGCTTTAATTTTTATTGTGGGAACGCACTCTTGTCGTTATTTGCTGATTTGCCAGCACTGGATGTAGTGCTCCGTTTTTTCTCCCCTCTCCTTCATAAAATAATGTATTATTGAACTTCTTTACTCAATGTGCATTTCTTTCCAACAGATGGATCCATGAGCAGTAACACACCTGCAGAATGTCACACCCCTCTCTGCTCACCAGAGTGTGTAAAGGAAGAGAACAGTGTTATTACAAGTGATCAGGGAGAAAATTGCTTGCGGCGAATTAAACCAAGCAAAAGACGGAGAAACACTGTGAGAACTATGGCTAAGGAATCAACTTCATGGGAAGAAGGAAATCTCACAGCCTCCCACATTTATACTCCCAGAGAACATACAGGGACAGAATATGCAGCTACTCATATTAAGGAGCGTGACAAAGGACACGCCAATGCACAGACAATTCACAAGAACTTGTCAGTAATGAAGTATGAGAGCAGTGAATGTGGTGAAAACTTTAATAGTGAAACTGCTTATACAATTCACCAAATCAAACACACCACAGTGAAGCTGTACAAGTGCTCTGAATGTCAGAAATGCTTTACTGCTAAATCACTTCTGGTTAGACATCAGATAATTCACACAGGAGAAAAGCCATTTGTTTGCTCTGAATGTGGGAAATGTTTTAACAGGAACTCAAGTCTTGTTATACATCAGAGAATTCACACAGGAGCGAAACCATTTGTTTGCTCTGTATGTGGAAAATGTTATAAAACGAACTTCTATCTTATTCAACATCAGAAACTTCACAGAGGAGAGAAGTCGTTTCTTTGTTCTGAATGTAAAATCTGCTTTAGTAGTAAGGGTGATCTTAATAGGCACAGGAGGAACCACACAGGAGAAAAGCCATTTGTTTGCTCTGAATGTGGGAAATGTTTTACCAGGAACTCAAGTTTCCTTACACATCAGAGACTTCATGCAGGAGCTAAATCATTTCTTTGCTCCGAGTGTGGAAAAGGTTATAACCGGAAGATGTATCTTATTCTACATCAGAAAATTCACAGAGGAGAGAAGTCGTTTCTTTGTTCTGAATGTGAAATAAGCTTTAGTTGTAAGGGTGATCTTACCAGGCACAGGAGGATCCACACAGGAGAAAAGCCATTTGTTTGCTCTGTATGTGGGAAATGTTTTAACAGGAACTATCGTCTTGTAGAACACCAGAGAAGTCACACAGAAGAGAAGCATGTTCCGTACTCTGATTGACCATTTACTTGCTTACGTTTTTTTTTTTTTTATATAACTGGTATTTTATTAAAGTTTTGCTCAGGAAATGACAATGTAAACAAAATAGAAGGTTGGTAGGCTGGACTGTGGTACAGAAATGGAAAAGGGTGGTGGTTTCAGGGCCATCCTTAGTATAAACCAGTACTATTGTGCTGATTTTACAGTCAAACATGAAGTACTGTAGTCTACAGTAAATTGATCCCTTTCTAGCTATAGGGAGAGTGTGGTCGGTGCACTCGTGGAAGAGAATAATGGTAGAAACGGAAACACTGAAAGCCACTGCAGCCAGTCCTCACAACGCATACAACGCATGTAGATGGTAACGTGTAACTGTACAGTGGCAGATGGTGTGAAACAATGAGGCAAATGATAGCTTGTTATAACGTGAAATACCCCAAATAAACCTGGCGAGGAGATTGAATTTAAAATATAAATCTTTTATTAATGCAAAACAACATTTAAAATACATGGGGTAATAATATATATATAGTGTGTGTGTGTGTGTGTGTGTGTGTGTACGCACGCACGCAAAAAGACCCAGCGCTCAAATATATACACCAATTTAATAGATATGTATGTGCAATATTATGTATGCTAAAATATGAAAAATGCATATATTAGTGGTTGTAAATATAACCAAGTATATCAATTGTCAATATCAATATTTAAGTTGCATGAGCCAAAAATAAGGAGTAGTGCCAGCTGGGGAGCAAGTGGCAGCTCTTGAAAGGATGAACTTAATCCATAAACAATTGTATGGCAAAAAAGAAGAGCACACGCTCCTAGAGCATGTAAATAATAATAATAATTTATTCAAAAGAGGACAACCGTTGTCCACACATGAAATAAACAAGAATGTTACAACTGCATCTGGTTGCAATAGTTCACAGAGATAAAGTGAGGCACCGCTGAGTTATAACTCCAATGTAGGAGGAGGATGAACCTGTGTGGCTGACTGATTCTGTGTGTCGGAGAGATGTGATGCGTATTTGACTTGATTTAGCAATAGACCAAATTGTCCGACACAATCCAATGGAACTCCATGTATAGAATATAAATATTGAAGTGGGTATATAACCTTCCTGGCAGCCTCTCTGGTGAGACAGTAGCTCCTCTCCGGTGCAGATGTATTGGACTCCGTCTCATGGGCGGGAGTATCCCGATGCCGCTTATCCGGGACTGACGTAATGCAAACCGATGAATCCACCAGCCCACACCTTGACTCAAAGGGAATCCTCTCAAACCAGCTGATCCTTTGTCTGCGTGTTGACGTGTCCCAATGCGTTTTAATTACGCCGACTTTATCAGGGAAAATTCCCCTTAGATTTAAAACCAGAGACAGAACATGAAACACAGACAGAGCTCAGTGCACATCCAGTGAAACCTATACACGGTACAGTGCCTAAATATATGTATGTATAGATATCTATTAAATAAAATGGTCTTTTAGTTTGACATTTTTGGCCAAAACTGTTGTAAGCCCCTGAGCCACTACACGGCAGATCACATCTGAAGGGTCCCTAACACTAATATAAATTCTTAATAACCTGTGCATTACCAGGAAGAATGATTTATAATAAATCTGTCAATATTAGTTGCATAGTTCTAAGTCTGATTGAAGCTATTAACCTGTACATTACCAGGAAAAGCACTCTGTATTAGATTTGTCACAATCATACTGCAAGCAAGCAAGTTCCCCTGAGAGTGGGAGATGCTATGGAGTGAGCTTTTAACCATTTAAATGTGGGAGGGGGTGAGCTTCAACAAGATAGGAAGAGCCACCTTCCAATCAGCTAAGACCAGCTGAACAAGATTTCTAAAACATACAACACACCTGAAAGCTCATATTGAACCCCCAAAATAACTACAACATATATATAAGCATATAGGTGTCACAGTGGAGTGCTACTGAGCATGGCGATATGTATTTAAAACCAGAGACAGAACATGAAACACAGACAGAGCTCAGTGCACATCCAGTGAAACCTATACACGGTACAGTGCCTAAATATATATGTATAGATATCTATTGAATAAAATGGTCTTTTAGTTTAATATTTTGGCCAAAGTGTTGTAAGCCCCTGAGCCACTACACGGCAGACCACATCTCAAGGGTCCCTAACACTTGACTCAAAGGGAATCCTCTCAAACCAGCTGATCCTTTGTCTGCGTGTTGACGTGTCCCAATGCGTTTCAATTACGCCGACTTTATCAGGGAAAATTCCCCTTAGTCAAGGTGTTGGCTGGTGGATTCATCGGATGCACTCGCAGGGAACAAACAGACCTTTGGAATTGAGAATTCTGCACTGCCCCCTCCCCTTCTGTTATCCTCTGTGCTAGTATTCTGCACTGCCCCCTCCCCTTCTGTTATCCTCTGTGCTAGTATTCTGCACTGCCCCCTCCCCTTCTGTTATCCTCTGTGCTAGTATTCTGTACTGCCCCCTCCCCTTCTGTTATCATCTGTGCTAGTGTAGCCCTGATTGGTTTTGGGGCTTTAGGTCTGCTCTCCTCCTGGCAGTAAAGCCTAGTAAGGGTAGGTTGCCAGGAGTAATTATGGGTTTTCCCCACTCATAGCAGTGCATTTAGTCAGGGAAGGTAGTGTAATCAGGCCTTGTGTCCAATCAGGCACAGGGGTGGTTCCTACTGGACTTGTACTTAAAGCACTGCACTTCCTGTATTTAGCAGTCTGCCTCTACCGTGAGAGAGGCTGGTTTACCCAAACCAAGCTGTCAGGGCTCTGGCAGTTTGAGGCCCTCCCTTAGGGGAGCGGAGGGAAACTGTTTGCTCTTATCCCACCAGGGGATAGGGGAAGAGCTAGGACCGCTCCTGGTTCCTTTTGGCTGGGCGTGAGTCCAGGGACATCTTGAGGGTGGACACCCTACAAGCAACTATCAACTGTGCTGCTGAATACAGAGAGACAATAAAGGACACTGTGTTTTTTTATACCTCCTGCCTGAGAGTGAAGTCTATTGGGAGGAGGGGGAAGAGATTCTTCTGCAGAGACTTCTCCCCATACACCTGGGGGCTGCAAGAGATGGAGGCGCTGCACCTATGAGTACTATTTGGCAAGACCCCAGAAGCCTGTCCTGTCATTCCCCTATACCATCATGCGGGAGACTCAGGGCCCCCTGTTACCAGCAGGTGTAAATGTGGACTGACATGATAAAAATGTTTATATTTTGGGGAACTAGATTGAGCATACAAGTTGAGCAAAATAAACTGACATTTATTTCCTTAATAGACAGACACGACAACCTTAGAATATACGTGACAAAACACTTCCTAAGGGAGAAAACGGGATAAAAGGTCCAGAGATTAAACAAAGCACCGGAATAATGTCTTTTAAAATGCAGTCCTGTTACAAGGGGCGCAGCTTGCCAGCCCAATATGTCCTTGAATAGTGCAAAGTTCGTTCTGGTCCATTGGGGCTCGTTAGATAACCCCCAGCACTAACGAAATCCTGAAGCAGAGTTCTGTCTTTTGTTCAGATTAAATTAACTCGTTGCGTTCTGAAATCGTTGCTGCTGCTCTTATCCGCTCTTAGAAGCGAGGTGGAAATTCAATCACATGGTAAAAGACAACAGGGATAGCTCGGGGGGCATGTGTATAGGGTCTGAGATCATACAGTGGCGACACTGTTTATTCTAATACGGCTAGAGCCGCAAGCCGCAAGGTTTCCCGGCTTTGTTGTTGAATTCCCTCGGCGTGCCGCGCGTCACCGATGCGCGGTCACGCTTCATCGGGAGCGTGCACGCACGGCGTGCGTTCCCAGGGCTCCCCGAAGGGAGCCCTGGTGTCCCGAGATGTGGGGATGGCGGTGGGGGGCTCCGGGGGACCCGGTGGACCCGGAGAGGGGAGGGGGGTGCCTCGATCGGAGGACCGATCCTCCGAGGGTCCGGCGCGCACACGGGACACCTCGGCGCGCGCCCGGTATCTGTCGCGGCCGAGACCGGGTAAATGTTAGAATAAACTCGGCCGCGACAGTATCTCCAACATACCCGCTCAATCCCCTTCGTGGGAATTTCCCACTCACCAATCCCCAACTTGCCTACAGTTTGCAGATTGGGCACTATAGGGATTTCCGGTTGGTACAGCACCTGTGCTAACCTGACACCTTGGCTGCTTACCATATGTGTACTCCCCTTTTTACCTGGCGTCTCCCAGGCTAGGAGTTGCCCTCAAGGTGTGAACTAGCCCAGGATCTCTCAGCAACCGTCCTGGCTATTTCACACTTTGCAGCTCTGGGGCCTTTCAACTGCAAACCTTTCCTAGACCCATAGGCGCCGCCTCAACATTTGGTCACTAGTTGCATATCAATGGCAAACAGAAAAAATGTACCTTGCCTGTCCTTTTAAACTGCAACCAAAAATACACTTTATTAAAATTATATGTTTTCTTATCCCAAAGTTATAATTCTAATACTGTATGTGTGTGCTTGGGGTGTTACTCTGGGGCTGCACACCAAATTTCAGGTTGCTAGCCCATTCCGTTCCCGAGCTAGGGGCTTCTCGAGCCGGCAATGCTGGGCTATGGGCTTCTCAAGTCAATTGACTTGCGGTTAACCGAGTTCCCACGCCAATTGCCTGCTGCCTTTCAAGTTACTCTACTAACCGGGACTGGATACATTGTAGCCGGTACCCACTTGAGACTGAAACCACAACCCTTTGATTCAATTGACCTCGCGGTTGCGAGTTCAAGCGTCAGTAATGGATACCTATGTTACTCAACGGAACAAAGAGACCGCGTCACGCTTCTCCAATTAGCTTGCGGCTTGGCTCACGCAGCGGCATCTTGTGTCCGAAAAAACAGTAATGCAGGTATACAATGCAAAACATTACCGCAGGCCTATACAATCCTGCAAAACAGGGACAATAAGGTACAGAGGGGAAAATAGTACATGTGTAGTGCATATAAAATTAACCCCTTCATCCCCAATACGAAACAGGGTTAACCAGCCGAGCATACTGCCTTTATTAATGCGCTGATTAACCCCATTTTTGTTACATCCTCCCATGGGGGAGTGGAAGAGCGGTGTAAGTAGAACGGTTTTATTTACTTTATTTATGTTGGCTAATGTGTTTAATAATGGACAAATAATCTATTATCCATATCTGGATAATAGTTATTTTGCCCATTACTATACTGCATGTGTTTGGTGGGGTGGGGGGGTTATTGGTTTAAATGTAGGACATATTTTATTTTTTACATATAGGATTGGTACCGCAGGGCAGTGGGGACCCATGGAGACCACCTGAGGACCCCAGGACGCCCACAGTTATCAACTGCGGACCCACGGGGGATACCTGCGGGGAAGAACCGGGGGCCCCACAGCTGTGGGGGCCTGCGGACCTCCGTGGGAACCACCCGGGGGCCATCAGACCCCGTGGGAACCACCCAAGGGCCCCAAGAAACCTGTGGGGTTTACCCGGGGACCCCCAGGCACCCGCAGGGACCACCCATGGACACCATTGTGACCCGCGGGGACCAGTGGGTACCACCTGGAGGCCCCTGGAGCCTAGTGAGGACCACCCGGATGCCCCCAGACACCTGTGGGTACCCCCGGGGTACACTCTTGGGCCTGCGGACACCCGTTGGGCCCACTGGGGACCCCGTGGCCTGGGGTATTAATCCTGTATGTAAAAAAATAAATCATGTTTTTATGTGGGGGCACAGGGCTGTGTATTAATGTTTATTAAATATGGTAATGTTTATTGTGAGACCTAGGGGGTGGGTAGTGGGGCGGTTATATGTATTGTTTTTATTGTGGGTAGCAGGGGTGGGTGAAGGGAGTATTGTCCCCAATGATGGGTGTTTAGGCCTCCTGGGTGGGTAGTGGGGGAGGGTGGGTTAACCCTTTAATTACTATAGCGGTTACTAACCGCTAAGGTGCTTAAGGGGGTAGGGGACATTAGATTGTCTTTTTATTATTGTTCTGTATTGTTTGTAGTAACGGAGGACATGGACGGAATGAGGATGACAGCCTTCATTGTGGCAGCCTGGCAAAGGTGAGTGCCAGATTTAGTTACTTTATTTATGCCGCTTAATGTTGTATTTTAAATGGTCAAATGCACTATTATCCATGTGTGGATAATAGTAATTTTGCCCATTACTGTACTGTATGTGTTGGGGGTCAGGGGGGGGGTGTATTTATTTAAAAGTATTTATATATATATTTTTAGGGGGCACAGGGTTGGCAAGCAGGGTCCCTTGAACACCTGTGGGGCCACCCGAGGGCCACCACCGGCCTATAGTATATTTCCTGTGCATACATTTAAAAAAAAAAGATATTTGATGTATATTAGGGGGGTGTAGGGGTTGTTAGGGGCACAGGGGGTGTGTTGTTTATTGCAATGTTTATTGGGGGCAATTGTCCCCAATAAACATGTTATTGTGCCTTAACCCCTTCATTGCCTTAGCGGATAGCCGCTAAGGTAATGAAGCTGTTTTACTGTATTTTTTTTATAGTGTGCGGGAGCAGGGGGTCCCCTGAGCTGAACCGCATTGATTTCTGGCTCGGGGACCCCCTGCTTCCTTAGTTACAGGCCCCGGTACGGGGCATCGGATGCCAGTGTCGCCGCCATCTTTAAAGCGTCCACCTCGCGTGACATGTGACATGTAAATAATGGAGGAGATACCGGCACCCCATATCTGGGCCTGTAACTCGGGAAGCAGGGGGTCCCGAGGATCAAATCAAAGCAGTTCAGCTCAGGAGACCCCCTGCTCCCGCACAGTTTTACTAAAAATTACATTAATGCAGCTTTTTTACTATAGCGGCTATCGGCTACAGTAATGAATTATTGTTTATTGATATGTGTGTTTTGACACTAGTGTACATGAGCAGGGGAAGCCTGTCACGGGAACTTCCAGCCCACCTCCAGACATGCACATGCAAAACAGAAATAGAAATAAATGATTATACAGGCATACCAAGCATTAAAAACAATGAAACAATTGAAAACTCTTTTTTTTTTTTTGACGAGTAAAAAAAATTTCCGATATCGTTTGAAATACAGCACAGTGCAATCAAACAGCAAAGTCGTTCCAAAACGGGCTGGCCTTGCAGGGACGAATATACAGTATGCCTCAAAAGGCCATTGATGGTGTCTCTCACGGTTCTCATAACATTATCGTTAACAAAACAATAACGCTGCAATTCTTCCAAAATGGTTTTCCTTTAATTTTCCGGCAGAGCTTTCTTGATTTCGTTCCCTTCATAATTTACGTTGTGGGTCCACCCGCAGCACATCTCAAAACTGACGTGGTATTTAAAGATGGACAGGGCATATTACTGGGTTACACCACCACTTCCGGTCTTGTATTTCTCCCGGACTTGCTGGGGCAGGTCGCTCAAGATGAAGTCTGGCAGTGTTACAATGGGAGCGGGTGTGCTTCTGGCAGCGGGCGAGGGTAGGTGGTCTGGGAGGATGCTTTCCTCCTGTCGTGGCCTTACTGGGGTTGTCATCTCCTGTCGTGGCCTTACCGGGGTTGTCATCTCCTGTCGTGGCCTTACCGGGGTTGTCATCTCATCCTCATAAAGGGCACACAGGTACACGTATTCTGCAGACGGAGGGGGTGAGCGCGGGGCGGCCAAATCCTGCTCCTGCATCGGACATACAGGTACAACAGGGTCAGGGACTCCAAGCTAAGATTAGATCCCTGCGATGTTCCTCTCCATCTTCTCCATACGCCTATCCATATTCAACATGGTCTCCAAAAGAAGATCAATCTTTTGCACCGTAGAGTTGTCAAGGATAAGGTCACAACTTAAACCATTCAGCATGCGGGCGAACGAGCTGGATCTGGTGCGAGGAGTGCTGTTGAAATCTGCGTGGATGGGTGCAGGAGCACGTGAGCTGGGTGTTCCCAGGAGAGTAGCGTCGTGGATGGGTGCAGGAGCAGGTGACCTGGGGGTTCCCAGGAGAGCAGCGTTGTGGATGGGTGCATGAGCAGGTGACTGTAAGGAATCAGGGGTCATGGCGGTCGCAGCGTAATCCTCCCTTACCACCCGCGACCCCCGTTGTCTCCGCTCCACTCCCCCTCCGTCGGTACCCCCGCCGAGCAGCCGCTGCTCCGCACGCTGCGGGTAAACATGCGGCTGCCATTAGACCTGCACGCGTGCTCACCAGCCTTACAGAGCGCGCGTCAGGCACTCATAATTTATTCAACCCTCTGGGGCTAAGACCACGCCTCCGGCAATCACACGGCTCACGAGCACACTCTCCTGCCTCTCAGCTGTTCTCAACATACCCTCATCAGCACAACCTATCCTGTGCTGCTCCACACACTCCTCCAGCCCTGCCTCCACCTTCCATTGGTCAGCCCACCTTCATAATCCCCATTCTCCCTGCTGCACATCGCTCTGCATAGTCTTTGCTAGTGGATGTGTACTTTGTTTGTCTCTTCGTTTCAGTGCTACTCAGGTTCTGTCCCCGGCTTCCTCCTGACTACCCTGCTTCTCTCGCCCCTCGAACCCGGCTTGTACCTAGACGTCCCGGATCTCTCTACTCCCTGATCTCGGCAATGGCAACCACTGTGGCTCTTCTATCCTCCGGAACTAGCAAGTACTAAAGCATAGTCTCCTGGCCTGGCAACGCAAATACCACACTCCGGACACGCTCCTTCTGGTGCGAGTGCGTGTATACTTACGTTCCACCTCAGTGGTAAGGATGGGTCTGGTCTGCGGGCAGCACCACCGTAACAGTGACCTGGGGGTTCCCAGGAGAGCAGCATCGTGAATGGGTGGCTGCCAAATGTTTTGCTTTGTGTGCACGCCAGCGAATTTCTTCTTGACATACTGCACCGACACACTTTATTCGAGCAAATACCCAGTATGTACCTGGCAGATACCTGGAATGCGCCGCTCCTCACCTCTGACAAGCCCCGTTGCGTTTGCCTTCCCAGCCTGGGTTCATGCCTGGCTGACGGGCGGCTAATCTGTTAAATGATAATGATAAGGATTTAATAGGCTGCAATGCTTCGCGTGTCTACCAGATGGCATAAATTCACGAATTGTAATGCAGTATATATATATATACTGTGCAGTATTGCAGCCATTGGGAATAAAATGCTTAAATCCCTGCATGGAAAATACCTCAATGCACTCGGGCAGAAAACAGTCACAAACCTCAATACACCCGGGTATACCCGAATTCGTGGGACTAGCCAAGCTCGAATAAAGTGTGTCGCCAGTGTAATAAGGCCTAGGGTTGTTAGCCTTTGGAGTCTTCGGAACATTTTCTTTATTCTCTTTTGCCTTTCGCTTTGGCTTTGGCTTAGAAACAGCTTCTGCCTTTCGCTTTGTCGTGGTTGGCACGGCAGAAGCAAGCAGGTTCCTGCGTCTGTAGAATCGGGGGTGATCCATGGAAGCAGATGGAATAATGCACAATGCAGTATCTGGACAAGGGCAAGTTCAGATAGAGATCAGCGTGTGGGAGGCTATGCAATTTGTGTCACCTTTTATACACTGTGTCCCTATTTGATTTTTTTTTCTCCGCGGGCATGAACACGAGGTGCAGGTGTTAAAAGTGGGCGTACTGTGTACTAAACCTGTCGAGTGTGGTTGAGACCCATTAAAGTATAAATACACCATCCATTTTGTTGATTCAATGCACATTGAATACACCGACTACACATCGAATATACATTCTTGTGCTTGTATTTTTTTCTAAATGCAGCGATGCCGAAGAAAACGATTACAAAGGATCTCAGCATGAGAATACAGGATATGTACAAGAGAGGACATCGCATTTCACAGATACAACGCTGGTTAAATACTTCGGGCCTCGTTTTAGCAGCAAGCACTGTCAGCTATCATGCCCATGGTAAGGCCAAAAGTGTCAAGCGGACCCCCAGAGTCACTACCGAGTAAGTATTTTTCTTTTCTTTACTGTACAGTATGTACTGTAATTACACTTTTACTGATGAAATGCATTAGTGCAGGCCTGCACAACTCCAGTCCTCGAGGGCCGCAAACAGGTCAGGTTTTCAGGATATCCCTAAATCAGCACAGCTGGCTCAATTAGTGGCTCAGTCATACTATATATATATATATAGTGATAGAGAATTTAATAGACAGCGCATGGTATAGCATACACTTAAATTGCTGCAACCCTGAATCTGATTGAAAAAATGTTACACCCTGCACAGATGCCTGTAAAACCTATATATGGTAATAAAAATGTGGTAAGAACCAGGATGATGGAGATATAAATATCACATGTAAATGAAAATAGTGAAAAAATGTGCAAATGACAAAAAATGACAAAAAATGTAACCATAAAAATATAATCATAAAAAGTAAAATGTTCAAGTAAACATAAACAATCAAAAAATCAATGATAAAAATGAAATGTCCTGTAACTGTGAAAAAATTTTTAAAGGAAAAATGTGGTCCGGCTTCTTTCTTGGGGTCGACAACCTCCCAAACGATACGTATTAGAAAAAAAGAGAACGAAAAAGCGCCCGATCCATGTGTAAAATCCAATAATAAAGGTTTAATTTACCACGAACATAGACAATTGCACACTCACACTTTGCCAGTGTATTAAAAGCGTTGTATGGGACAAACCCATGCACCAAACAGATATCAGACCGCAGCAAGTTCCCTCCGTTCCATGTGGCTGTGCAAACCGCAAGGCTTCACTGCTGCTGGTGTCACCGTCTCAGCGTCTCTCCGGCAACCCGAATGAGCAGCTTGCAGTTCCTATTCAGCACGGCTCCTCTTGGATGAGATGACAGGGAACTCCTGTGTAGGTGTCTGTGTTTAGGCGTCTGGACTGCTCCTTCCCCTCCTTCCCTCCAGTGTCTCTATCCTTCCCTCCAGTGTCTCTTTCAACCACGTGACCCTACGCGTTTCTTCCGACTCGGCGGATTTCATATATTAGTGTTGTACCGGGTAGTGTAAAACAAAAAAAAGAAATGGGTAACGGGAACCTGGCCAAAATCAATGGTTCTATCCGGTCGGGTACTCGGTTACCCGTCTGTCCAATAGGAACGCTCCGTCTCCTGCTCCGGTCACGTGGTTCCCCGGTGGCTCACACACACTTTTTACCTACTGCGGTGCTGTGGAAGGGATTCCTGCAGCTCCTCCGCCGGCTGAAGACACCTCAGATGCTGCCACCGCCACAGGACCGCTGCTGCTGATCCTAGATGTCTTCCGAAAGGTAAGAAATAAGATTATTTCCAGCTGCGCTGACATTACCCGACGCCGGGTATTACCCACTTCTCAGTTGCCGGGTCTGGGTAATGTCAGGGTAGCTGGAAATGTGCCGTGTAACGCCGGGTACCGGGTAATTCTGGGTACTCAGTACACCCTTAATCTATATATATATATATGGGCCAGTATATATATATATACTGTGTATCAGGGGTGAGCAAACTTTTTATGCCGAGCCCCCCTTTTCATCCATGAAATTTCTCGGGCCCCCCCTGCCTGATGTAATCAAAATCACATGACGTCAGCGCACGTGAGCTGGTTCAGCCAATGAGGGTGAAGCAGCTTTGTAACGCCCTCGCCACGCGTCTACAAAAAAAGTATTTATAACACAAATTACATCACTTAAAAAGAAATATTATGATATTTGTCTAATAGCGTCCCCATTTCTGCTGTATTATTAATCTCTCTCTTCCCGCCACATTAGAACCTCTCAGGACCTCTCTCCCCTCTTCCAGTCTCTCCCTCTCCCTGTATTCCTCACTCCCCCTCCAGTCCCTCTCTATCCCTCCCCTCAGTGTCCCCCCTCCCTCCCCCCACTCTCTTTCCCTCCCCCCAGTGTGTCTCTTTCTCCCTCCCCCTAGTGTCTCTCTCCCTCCCCCCATTGTCTCTCACTCTCCTTCCAGCCATTGTCTCTCCCTCCCCCAGTGTCTTTCTCGCATTCTCCCTCCAGCCATTGTGTGTCTCTCTCCCTCCTGCCAGTGTCTCTCTCCTTCCCTCCAGTGTCTCTCTCCTTCCCTCCAGTGTCTCTCTCCTTCCCTCCAGTGTCTCTCTCCTTCCCTCCAGTGTCTCTTTCATCCTCATGTCTCTCTTTCACCCCCTCTCCCCATGTCTCTCTCACCCCCCTCCCCATGTAGTTCTTTCACCCCTCCTCATGTGGCACTTTTACCCCCCCTCCCCATGTCACACTCACTCTCACCCCCCTCCCCATCTCACTCTCACCCCCCCTTCTCACTCTCACCGCCATCTCACTCTCACCCCCCCTCATGTCACTCTCACCCCCCCTCATGTCATGCACACCCCTCCCCATGTCCCAGTCTCACACTCACTCCCCCATGTCACAGTCTCACACTCCCTCCCCATGTCCCAGTCTCACACTCACTCCCCCATGTCCCAGTCTCACACTCCCTCCCCATGTCCTAGTCTCACACTCACTCCCCCATGTCCCAGTCTCACACTCCCTCCCCATGTACCAGTCTCACCCCCCATGCCCCACTCTCACACTCCCTCCCCATGCCCCACTCTCACACTCCCTCCCCATGTCCCACTCTCCCCCCCCCCTACACATGTCTCAGTCTCACCCCCCCATGTCTCAGTCTCACTCCCCCCCATGTCCCAGTCTCACTCCCCCCCAATGTCCCAGTCTCACTCACCCCCCCAATGTCCCAGTCTCACTCACCCCCCCCCATGTCCAGTCTCACTCACCGCCCCCCCATGTCCAGTCTCACTCACCCCCTCTCCCCATGTCACACACGCTGATGCAGGAAGCAAGAAGGAGATGCTGCTGTGTAGCTGTGTAGCACAGCACCACCTAATGGCCAAAAGAAAAATTGCAGCTACAGACGGTGCGCCCCCTGTTTGCGCGCCCTCCTGTTTGCGCGCGCCCTCCTGTTTGCGCGCCCCCCAGTTTGCGCGCCCCCCAGTTTGCGCACCCCCCAGTTTGCGCACCCCCCAGTTTGCGCGCCCCCCAGTTTGCGCGCCCCCCTGTTTGCGCACCGCTGCTGTATATGACACACACACGTAATATTATATTATAATGCTTTATTTATATAGCGCTAAAAGTGTACTCAGCGCTTCACAAAGAATACAGTACAGGGAATTATAATAATAGCAGTTTAATAAACAGTTTATTTTAGAGAATTTTTGTGACCTACTGTAACAAATTGTTGTGTTTCCCTTTACACTGTAGGGCGACAACGCTTCTGGTTGACCAAATAAGTGAAGAGAATGATGAGAGGCGCGCCACACGGGTCAAGAACGCTCTGGAGAAAAGTCACAATTAAACCGCATCTGAGACCAGCATCAGGCAGATGAGACGCAAATTGGGATGGAAATATGGACGTGTAAGGTTAGTACTGGACAGTACAGGAGGTAAAAGTGTGGTTTCACTGTACAGTACCTCTAAAATTATTCCTTGTCATTACAGACCTTATCCTATGATAAGGGAAGCCAACAAGATCAAAAGAGTAGACCGGGCATGGATCGAAAGTGGCGAGACTTTTCAAGGATGTCGTCTTTACTGACGAGTCAACTGTATCGCTTGAGAGATTTGCCACCTTTGCATTCCAGAAAAAAGGGCGCCTATCTCTGAAGCCGCGTCCCAAGCACCCAGTGAAGCTGCATGTGTGGGGTGCCATCTCTAGACAAGGACCAGGATGCATCATTATCTTTGACGGTAAATTAATGCACAAAGTCACATGCTGTAGCCTTATGCACTGTACAAGTGTTCAGTATTTGTAGCACTTTTCGTTTCTTGTTACAAGAATCATGAATAAAGTATTTTTCCAAGAACAAATTGTGCCCGAGATTGTTGAATACATTACACGTGAATTCCCAGCTGGTCACCGGTTCTTCCAGGACAATGACCCGAAACACACCGCGTCTTCTGTGCATATTCTTGCCAGCGGTATCAACTGGGTTAAGACGCCACCGGAGTAAGTATGGTAATGGTTTCACATTGTTTTACACTGTTTATATCTCTTTAACTAATTCACCTTCTTTTCCCCCCTCCAATTCCAGATCGTCAGATTTGAATCCCATCGAATTGCTATGGCATCAGCTCAAGGATCGTATCAGAAAAGTGGTGAAACCGTCAAAAAAAGGATGAATTGGCAAAAGGCATACTGACCGTAGAGAGATGTAATAAATATATCTACTATATATTTCTGAAAGCATTGTATGTATGTATGTATGTTTCCCTGGTGTGTTCCCTGTCCCTAGCGGCAATCTCATTGGTCCCTTGCCCCGCCCGCCCCCGCCTGCCCCCACACACCTCTCATTGGCCTCACACACTCACACCACCCCCTTGGCCCGCCCCCCATACCTCTCATTGGCCTCACACACTCACACCACCCCCTTGGCCCGCCCCCTCACACACTAACACCACCCCCTCACACACTGAAACCACCCCCTTGGCCCGCCCCCCACACCTCTCATTGGCCTGACACACTCACACCACTGTTTCAAGGCCCCCTTGGCCCGCCCCCGCACACCTCACCACTGCCTCACTCTCCCAGCCCTTACTGAGCTTTGGGAACGCACCTAACTCTCACTGCTCTGGGAGACGACGCTTCACAGCTCTCATCTCTGAACACACTTAAACCCTCTCACCTCTCAACGCACTAAACCCTCACCGGCTGCTACCACCAAAAGGAATCAGGTACAGACTCTCTATATATATTGTGTAAGTACCTGAAAACCGCAGGACACAACACAACTCACCTTCAGCCTCATGCGACACACTGCTTCACCGGACAAACAAAGCCCTCCTGTCGGCACCAAATTAATTCATATACCGTGCAACACAACACTCCAAAAACACTCCGGTTACTTAGATTTTTATTGATCATTTTATATACATAAAGAAATATGGAAAACAAAACAGAAAACGGAAAAAAAAGGTGGGGGGAGTGCAATAATACAGATAAACTAGTTGGGGCACAATAAAGGGGAGGGAGATCAGGGAAGGGAGGGAAGGGACAGCATTTGTAACAATATTACACAGTAAACAACAATTTGAATACCATATGTATCACTCTGTTCCAAGTATTCTAATCTATGTATGGGGATATACCTGCATGATGGAACCAAGGAGCCCAAATCTCCGAGAATTGTGAGGTGGAACCGTTTAAATAGGCTGAGAGTTTTTCCATATTAATTGCTTTGCTTTTAAAAATTTTTTAAATACACGCATGCGCCTAAATGTGATGACACGCATATGCGTTTCAACAAGGTTCCAATGAGACATACACGCATGCGCCTAAATGTGATGACACGCATATGCGTTTCAACAAGGTTCCAATGAGACATACACGCATGCGCCTAAATGTGATGACACGCATATCCGTTTCAACAAGGTTCCAATGAGACATACACGCATGCGCTTTAAATAAAAACAGTATGAAAAGAAGAGCAGGCCTTTCAAAAGTATTGATTAATAAATAATACATAGAAATATGATGACACGCATATGCATTTCAACAAGGTTCCAATTAGAAATACTGTACACGCATGAGCGGAAAAAATATTTTACATTTGGAGAAGACGCGACATTGTATTTTTGTATGACTTATTTTCCCTTTATTATCCTGTATATAGTATGTGTCCTCATATTTTTAATCTGTGTATGGCTAAGGAACCTCAGACTATACAGTATGAACTCGGAACGTTAATCTCTGCTTCAAATATAAATCTTCAAATTACAATTACTGTACAGCACACACACACACACCGGGCGAAGTTTTAAAATAACGTCCGCTGCAGCTGTTTAGACTCTCTTCACAGTACTTAATTTGAATTGGATTATTCTAAAATCCTGACGTTTTATGTTTTACACATGTGCTTGGACTTACATCTTTATAAGAGGATCCCAGCAATTACACAGGGTCTTTGCTTAAAGAATGCACTGGAGTCCAACTCAACTCAGGCAATATATACAATACCGCAGGCATAAAGCCATTATGTTTATTAACCTATTATATGCAACTCATTTCTAATCTTTTAGAGACATTTAGCCCTAACGGGTGATTAACTCTCTGTGATTAGGTAGCCATTATCTTATAATGATTATTTAGTCTTATCGCTTATTTTTAACTTTAGTTAATAGTTTGTCCACTATATGTACCACCTTATTTTATTATTATTCCGTATTAAAGATTTGATTTTAGCATTTACAACCTATCATTGCTTACACAGGGCCTTTTGAATCTATCATACCGGGTTCTTTTTCTTGAGTTTAAAAATCTTTATGGTGATACATCTCTCGCATTATCTTTGCGCCAATAAAGATCTCCCATCAGGCCCTGGGTTATTATAAGAATCTGCAGAGCAGTCGTTGCTTTATTTAGAAAACACAATTTGCACCAGTTTTGCCCCGCATTGAATTCTCATCTGATTTAGGAAAGTTGTATATTAAAAGTGATGATTTAATAGATAACCCCTCATATATATAAATAAATGTGTCCTGCCATTTCTCAGAGTGAAGAGAAACACATTGTGATCAACCCAACAACAAGCTGAACTGATCCCTACAGAGTGAAGAGAAACACATTGTGATCAACCCAACAACAAGCTGAACTGATCCCTACAGAGTGAAGAGAAACACATTGTGATCAACCCAACAACAAGCTGAACTGATCCCTACAGAGTGAAGAGAAACACATTGTGATCAACCCAACAACAACCTGAACTGATCCCTACAAAGTGAAGCGGGATCTGGGCAAATGTTCCGAGCCACATGATCCACACTCCGAGCTAAGGACACATTGTATCGCAGGATTGTTTGGTCTTCAATGAGAGCCTCCTGGGTAAGTTCTGGCCGAGTGGCTTTCTTACAGTGGAAGAGAATAGCAGCATCGGGGGGTAGGTTTGTAGATTGTCCGTCCGCCTTTAAAGCAGAATGGACCGATGACTGAAACACCTTTCTGGGATCTACTATCATTTTGCGGTTATTGAAGGCATTTGGATCGTTAGGTTCTCTGTAGGTGTTATGCAAGATATTAACCCCGGAAATATTACTCCACATGTTCAATTCAGACCCTTTAATCGATGTTGGGAAAACATGATTTTCAACAAGGAAGATGCTGGTCTGTGGATATTGCTCTTGAAGACTGTTCATCAGGGATTTCCAGTCCCGGTGTTTCACTGGGAGAATAATTTCATCGATGTCATTGAGGAGAACAAACTTACTTCTGTACATGTTTCTATAGATACAATCATTTAAAGTTGCTGTTTGTGCATAATAGCCAATTTCACTGTTGGGATCTAAGGAATAATGCCATTTATCAGATGTCCGCAGGTATCGGTCTATTGGCCATGATATGACTTCCATGAATCCTTCTTTAACGTAATATTGTAAGACTTTATCCACAGTCTCGTGGCAGCTGTTCCTGTAGATGGTGACTCTGTGTGCTCCGAGCAGTTTATACATCTCAATGCTTTGGATCAGCTGTAAAACATTCTTATAATTTCCATAGAGAGTAGAAATACAGACCGTGAAATTTGCCGAGAACGACTCGGGAGCTCGGTTTCTGATTTCAAACACTGGACTCTGCTCAACATCTCCGGAACTGGACCAATGGACCGACACATAATTATAATCACAGTCAGCCGGTTCTGTGCACAGGAGATCCGCTGTCCCATAAGGAAACCCAAATCGGTCTGAATGAAGTTCTATTGCTGCTCTAACAGGAACATGCTCCTTATGTTCACAGTGAAACCGGCAGTAAAGCTCCCCCACTTCATGGTGAATTATTGCAAGTACTCGGATCACTTTGGTTCCCCTGGAGTCATAATACGGGGACAGGATTAAGGTTCTGTTATCTCCCAGGGGTGTTAAGGAACCCTCAGCAATGTAACTTATATCCCTTCTGCTTTCAGTTTCTTTTCCTTTGAATTCATGGAAATAGAATGATGTCAGAAAAGAGGAAACAATTGCAAAACACAGGAAGAAGATGTATCTTACGCAGGACAGCATGTTTCCATCAGATGCACAGATCTGCAAAGAGAAAAGAAAGTATTAGGGCTGAGATATATCAATCGGTGATTCGGCACAATTTCGTTATTACCGCCATAACGTGCAATGTATTTTGCACGGGATACATAAAACGGTTACCTCAAAACAATCATTTATTTATCATTTGACATTGAAAATTACTGGACACAATTAATGACGGGAAAGTTTGTATACGTGGGATAAATAAAAATGCGAGGGCGGTGATAACTCAATTCTGCAAATTATTATCACCTGCTTCAGACAGGCGTTACCTGTAAGGAATCAGGGACCGCATCCTCCGAGGCACACTCCCTTCTTACCTGATGCCTCGCGCAACTCCGCTGTCCTTACAGCGCGCGCGCGCTCACGCAGGAGCTTTGTGGACATCACAGAGTCTGGCCCTGCCCCCTGATTGCAGCGCGCATCAGCGTTGCGCGGTGCACACATGTGACGCGTGTGAACCTCTCCCCAGCTGCGTGTCAACTACCCTCATCATGCCCACCTGTCTCCTGCATCTCTCCACCTATCCTTGCCTCCGCTGAGGCCGCCCCTCCACTCCGCCCTTCTCTCTCATTGGTCCTGCTCACCCATATATGCTCAGCTGTGCCACTTGCACTTTGGCTGAGCACAGTTCTAGTAGCGTTGTTCTCCCACTTCCTGGTGTCTTGCCTTGCCTTGTTCCCATTGCCTTGCTTTCAGATTGATCTCCTGTGTACCGACCCGGCTTGTTCTTGGACTCCGCACTTCCTGCTTACCGACCCTGGCTTACCTCTGACCTTCCGCACCTCTCCAATCCTGACCACGGCTTACGGACTTCTACGATCCCACTGGCTCCAACCCCTGACCATGGCTATCGGACACTGACCATTCTACTGGCTCCTACCTCTGACCTCCGCAAGGATCAAGACTACTCTGCTCTCTCCAATCCTGACCTGGCTGCCTGACCATCCGCACTCCAGATGTGCTCCCGTGGCTGTGAGTGGCATTTATATCCATTCCCACCTCAGTACCGGGGTCCCGCTTTGTGTCCCGTCTTGTTTGTGGTGAGCACAGTGTTACAGTAAGCTCAGCCCCACAAACATGACCCACTAAGGTGGGTTGGGCCTTGTCCTCAGTTGGTGACAGATGCTCCCAACTAGAGACTCATGTTGCATCCCTTGCGCAATCCTTTGGGGCCCTTACTTTGCAACACCAATGGGCCAGTCCTCTGAGACCCACAACCCCTTTTTTGCCTTCACCAGACACCCATTTTTTGGCTGAACCCCATCTGCCTACTCCTAATCGTTACTCTGGTGACCCCCATGGGTTTCGGGGCTTCTGAATGTGCAATTCAATTTGAGTTAACCCATTCACGCTTCCTCTCTGCAAGATCTAAGGTGGTATACATTATGGCTCTACTTACCGGAGACGCCCTGGCATGGGCTTCCCCCATCTGGGAACAGAGACCAGAGCTGACACAGAACCTCGACCACTTCACTATGGAATTCAGACATGTTTTTGACACTCCAGGCCGTAAGTTGACTGCTGCATCTTCTCTATTTCACCTTTCCCAGTGTTCTCGCCCAGTTGCTGGTTACGCCCTGGAATTTCATACCATAGCAGCTGAAACAGGCTGGAACAATGAGGCTCTGTCGGCTGCCTTTTGGCAAGGTTTATCTGACTCTCTTAAAGATGAACTAGCTGCTCAAGAGCGCCCTGCTGACCTGGAGGAAATTATTGCTGTCTGCATTAGAGTGGACCAATGTCTTTAGAAGAGGAAGGCCGAACATTCTCGCTCTTGGCCGCTTCTGGCCAGATCACCGGCTTTTCATTTTTCCCTACAGATCCGTCGCCTCTTGATGGTCCGGAACCCATGCAGCTGGGAAGGCACCGGTTATCCTTCTCGGAGAGGCAGCGCAGACGTACCAAGTCACTCCGACCACCAAGTCCTTTCCTGCCCGCTCAAACCGGGAACGCCAACGCTCAATGAGTTATCGGGGAATCTCATTGGGCACTATCTCTCCTTCCCCTACATCCCCATCAGTCCGTCCTACTCGGATCATGCTTCCCATCGCCCTCAAAGGGGCCAACTTCCAGGTCACTACCTCCGCCTTTATTGATTTGGGTTCTGGGGGCAACTTTATTGACCATAGCTTTGCTCTAAAACATTCTAATCCTCTCATTCGTTGGATTGGAAGCCATACACGGACGTCCGCTTCAACCGTCCATCTCTCTGGAAACCAGGGTTTTTACCCTTCTTACTACGGATGGCCATCAGGAGGAGATTTCCCTGGATGTCATCCATACACCATCCGTTAAGGTCATTCTAGGACTGCCATGGTTACAACAACATAATCCGCAACTTGATTGGACTGATAAAGAACCCATCCAATGGAGTCTCAAATGCATCAAGACTTGCTTAAACCCTACTCAGCAGATCTGCAGTCTAACCACTCCCAAGGAGGATAAGAGTGGTCTACCCGAAGTTTATGCTGAATTCAAGGATGTGTTCGATAAGGACCGATCCGAAGTTCTTCCCCTTCATCGCCCTTTTCGACTGACCTATTGATTTCTTGCCAGTTTCCGTCTTACCCAGAGATAAATCTTACCCCCTGTCTCTGCCTGAGACGAAAGCCATGTCGGAGTATATTCAAGAGAATTTAAAGAAAGGTTTCATTCGCAGGGTTTTTGTTTGTTAAGAAAAAGGATGGTTCTAAATATTCAGGGCGTACTAATTGGCGAAATAAATGATAAAATCTCGCTGTTTGCCGATGATGTCATCCTAACTCTAACTCACCCCCAGACATCCCTTCCCAATCTACATAAAGAATTATCCGAATTCGGCAATATTTCAGGCTACAACATCAACAATGATAAATCTGAAGCCCTAACCCTAAATTTATCAGAGCCAGAAGCTAAGCTGCTCAAACTAAATTTTAACTATAGGTGGAGCTCTTCATACATTAAATACCTGGGAGTAAATGTATCTGGAAATTACCACTCATTATACCGATATAACTACCCAACCCTGCTTGGCAAAATTAAAAAAGATCTGGATAAATGGGAAGGTTACCAGATCTCATGGATTGGGAGAATAATTTCGGTAAAGATGAATGTACTCCCTAGATTGTTCTACTACTTCCAGACACTCCCGATCCATGTACCTGGCTCTGAACTAAAAAAACATCCAAAACAGAATGTTTAATTTTATTTGGCAAGGAAAAAGACCAGGGGTCAATAGGCCAGTCCTTTTGTCATCTAGAGGAAGAGGAGGCCTAGGAGTGCTGGACATTTTAAAATACTACCAAGTGGCTCAGCTGCGACAAGCAGTAGTGTGGAACGCAGACCCGGGCCAACATTGTTGGGTAGATATCGAATCCCAATACGCCAAGACGCCCTCTCTGCCAGCCTGCCTCTGGTCTATGGATAGAAGTGATACACTACCGACACACTTTATTAAAGTGTGGCCGGTTCCGCAAGCCGGGAGATTTCCCGGCTTGCTAGTGGCCGCCCCTCGGCATGCCGCGCGTCACCGACGCGCGGTCACGCGTCATCGGGAGCCTGCGCCCCCTGCACGCGCGTCCAGGGCTCCCCGAGGGAGCCCTGGTGTCCCGCGATCGCGGGACGGCGGCAGGGTTTCCGGGGGACCCGGCGGACCCGGCAGCGGTAGGGAGAGCTGCTTCGGCGCGCGCCCGTCACCCTCCGGCGCGCGCCAGGCTACTGCTGCGGCCAAGAACGGGCAAATGCTCGAATAAACTTGGCCGCAGCAGTATGACAGCGCATAAATTTGAGTTAGGTGCAATGAGACAAACTTGGGAAGTCTGGTCGAGATGTAAAACTAAGTTTAAACTCTCGTCCACTGGTTCACAGCTTACCCCGATTATAAACAACCCAAAATTTCCCCCAGGATGTGAACCAAAGCAGTTTGAACAATTCAGATTAAAGGGGATCAGGGTGGTCGCCGACCTTCTGAGCAATGGAAGATTGCTGAGCTTCCAAAATCTATGCACCAAATACGAGGCACTAGAACTGGGTACATTCAAATATCTCCAAATTCGGCACTTCCTTCAAAAAATGTCCGCAAAATTCGAATTTCCCCCTCTCACAAGCTTTGAGATGTTGTGCCAAGTTGGCACTCATCAAAAAGGTCTAATAACTAAAATATATGCTGCAATGGAGATAGCAGCGGGCCCCTCAGCACACGATTATATGCTCAAGTGAGCTGCGGAATTGAATATTGAAATAGATAGAGTTGATTGGGAAGATATTTGGGACGCTGCCTCAGGAACTTCCATATGTACCACAACAAAGGAAAAAATTTATAAAATCCAGTTCCACTTGTATTTTACCCAGCGAGATTAAAACAAATCTACTCCCTGGCCTCTGATCTATGCTGGAGAGGTTGTGGACAGAGAGGGGACATGGCCCACATCTGGTGGTCATGCCCAAGAATTCAGAATGATTGGCTCACAGTACAAAATTTAATAAAAGAGGTAACCGACCTCACCATTCCTCCTGACCCATTGACCTATCTACTCGGCAGGCCAATAGAGGAAATTGCCCGCCCAGTTAGGAAATTGATCTCCTTTATTTTAACAGCGACGAGATGTGCGGTGGTGTTCTCCTGGAGAAAGGTACTACCCCCTTCCAAGCAGATGATTAAAAGAAGGGTGAACGAGGTCATGTTGATGGAGAGATTAACAGCGTTCCTTTAGCGTAAGACTGAGGGCTACTATAAGGTCTGGGAGCCTTGGATTTGCCACTAACCCAACCTAAATACCCAATGAACTGGGAATCAAAGGAGAATATTAGAGTCCTCAGCTTGGTTAGACGGATTTCGACAACTGGGGGAGAAGTTCCTCCCCCCCCCTCCCCTACCCCCCACCCTGCCACCCCCCTTTTTCTCTCTCCCCTCTCTTTTTCTGACCTTATACTCACTGGCCCACGGTGTGTTCCAGAGGTCTTGCCTCTTTTGGCAATGCTTTATTTTGTATTAGGCTGCCACTGTTTATTATATGTCTGTAATCTTGAATCTTGCCAAATAAAAATGATGGGGGAAAAAAAAAAAAATGACGGTTCTCTTCGCTCTTGCGTAGACTATAGGGGGTTAAACAAGATCACCTTAAAGAACCGCTACCCACTTCCCCTTATCTCCAAGGTTTTTGATCGCCTTAAGGGAGCCACCATCTTTTCTAAGTTAGATTTGCGTGGTGCTTTTAATCTGGTACGGATAAGACAGGGCGACGAGTGGAAGACGGCCTTTAATACCAGAGACGGCCATTACGAGTATTTAGTCATGCTCTTTGGGCTGTGTAATGCCCCGGCCGTTTTTCAAGAATTTGTTAAGGAGATTTTCCGGGACCTCCTGAACCTTTTTGTTATCATCTACCTTGACGACATTCTAATCTTTTGTAAATCTCTTTCTGAACATATCAAACACACTAAACTGGTCTTATCTCGCCTTCGTGAAAGTCACCTTTATGCCAAATTGGAGAAATGCCAGCTTCATCAGACTTCTTCCACATTCCTAGGATACATTATCTCGGACTCTGGTTTTGCTATGGATCCTGCCAAGCTTAAGGCAGTTCTGGACTGGCCACAACCTACTTCTCTCAAAGCAATCCAGTGTTTTTTAGGATTCGCGAACTACTTTCGTAGATTCAGTCGAAATTTCTCCACCATGGTAGCCCCAATCACAGCCTTAATCAAGAAAGGGGCAGACGCTGCTTCCTGGTCACCTGCTGCGGTCCAGGCGTTCGACCTTCTCAAAAAGACTTTAGTCTCTGCACCTATCTTGGTCCATCCTGACCCCAAACTTCCCTTCACCTTGGAAGTAGATGCTTCCGATATTGGGGCCGGCGCCATATTATCTCAGAGACAGTCACCCCAAAGCAAGCTACATCCGTGTGCTTTTTTTTCTAAAAAAAATTCGTCAGCAGACGTCCCGCCACAAAAAGTTGGCAAGAGGCTGGGGAGAAGCGGCGAGGAGTCATTTTCCTGCCTGGGATTGATGCCGGGGGTCTCCGGAGCTGATAACCATTAATACCAGCACCGGAGACCCCCGGCATGCATCCGAGGCAGGAAAAAATGCATTTACAGCCACTTCATTACCTTAGCAGCTAACCGCTAAGGCAATGAAGGGGTTAACCACCCTTGCCAGGCTTGTAACGGGGCCTGTAACACTATTACTAAAAATACATTAAAGCAGCTTCATTACCTTAGCGGCTGTTAGATAAGGCAAAGAAGGGGTTAAAGCATAATAGCATGTTTATTGGGGACATCACCCGCACACTATTAATAAAAATGACATTAATAAAGCTTCCTTACCAAACTGTGTCACGCGAAACCTCTGAGCGGTGTGCAAACTGGGGCCCTGGGGGGATTATTCAGGGGGGGCACGGGCGGTCAGGGCCGCCAACAGTGGGTTGGCCGGGCCGTGCGCCACCCTCTCGACAAAACTGGTCACCACAGGGTGACAGGCGCGCGCTGGGGGAAAAAAAATAAATAAAAATCCCCCCACCTGATTGGTTGGCGTGCAGCCAATCTCTATCCGAGCTGCACAGTGAGGAGGGGCCTTTTCCTGCATGGAGCGAGTAAGGTAAGTGCAGCTCCATGCCCCCCCTAGCTCCGATTTGCCCCCCCCGGGTCCAATTGCCCCCCCCCTGGTCTGATTTGCCCCCGGTCTGATTTCACCCCCACTCTGATTTTTTGTGTGTGTGTGTCTGTGTCTGTGAGAGTGTAAAAGTGCGTGTGAGAGAGTGTATAAGTGTGTGTGTGTGTGTGTGTGTGTGTGTGTGTGTGTGTGTGTGTGTGTGTGTGTGTGTGTGTGTGTGTGTGTGTGTGTGTGTGTAAGAGTGTGTGTGATAGAGAGTGTAAGAGTTTGTGTGTGTGAGAGTGTGTAAGTGTGTGAGAGTGTGTAAGAGTGTGTGAGTGTAAGATTGTGTGAATGTGTGAATGAATACAGACACCAATCCACAGTCAGTCATAGTCACCCACCCACGCACCCCAGTGTCTGTCACCCACCCTCTCTCTCTCTCTGTCACCCTGTGTGTGTGTGTGTCTCTCTCTCTCTCTGTCACCCTCTCTCTCTGACACACTCTCTCTCTCTGTCACCCTCTCTCTCTCTGTCACTATCTCTCTCTGTCATCCCCTCTCTCTCTGTCACCCTCTCTCTGTCACCCACGCTCTCTCTCTGTCACCCACCCTCTCTCTCTGTCACCCTATCTCTCTCTCTGTCACTATTTCTCTCTGTCACCCTCTCTCTCTGTCACCCACCCTCTCTTTCTGTCACCCACCCTCTCTCTCTGTCACCCACACTCTCTCTCTGTCACCCACCCTCTCTCTCTGTCACCCTATCTCTCTCTCTGTCACTATCTCTCTCTCTCTCGCTGTCACTGTCTCTCTCTGTCACCCCCTCTCTCTCTCTCTCTGTCACCCTCTCTCTCTGTCACCCTCTCTCTCGCTCTCTCTCTCTCTCTCTCTCTCTCTCTCTCTCTCTCTCTCTCTCTCTCTCTCTCTCTCTGTCTCTCTCTCTCTTTCACCCTCTCTCTCTCTCTCCCCCCCCTCTCCTCTCTCCCCCCCTCTCTTTCTTTTTTCAAAAATGCATCCAAACATAAGTAAAAAAGCGTTAAAAATTCCTCTGCAGTTTTCTACTACATACATTTGTGAAGTATCGTTTTCAACGATGACAAACTTAAAGACACTGAAACGTGGAAGCTTAAAAATGCTTGATGACGAAATGCGAGTGTCTTTATCTAATATTCCACCAAATATTCAAAAGCTGTGTTCATCCCAACCTCATACATCTCATTAAAATGGTAAGTTGTTATTGACGTTATTCAATTTTTTTTTAATTCTTGCACATATTTACATATTGTTACTCATAAATGGCAACAATCTTGGAAATGTATGTTATTATCTTACAAATCATATATTTTTAAAAATATAAATGAAAGGTTTCCATGAGATATGTTGTGTCCCCATACATTTAGTTATTACAATTTATGTTTGTGTCCGTATCTCTTATTAGGGGTCAGTTTAACCTCCAGTTTGCTAGTAAAACTGAATTACTGTACTGTGTCGCAAAATGATGCATGTTTAAAAAGTGTGTCACCAACATGAAAAGTTTAGAAAGCTCTGCTATAGCGGCTATCCGCTACAGTAATGAATTATTGTTTATTGATATGTGTGTTTTGACACTGGTGTAGATGTGCGGGGGGTCTCCGGAGCAGAACCGTGTTGGTTTGAGGTCCGGGCACCCCCTGCTTCCCGAGATACAGGCCCCTTTATGTTTGTTTACATCCCACAGTCACGTGATCGGGACATTTAAAAGCAGAGGGATACTGGCACCTCATAACGGGGCCTGTATATATCGGGAAGCAGTGGGTCCTCGGACCTGAAACCAACGTGGTTCTGCTCCGGAAACCCCTGCACATCTACACTATGAATAAAATTTTAATTAAAAATATATTTTTTTACGGCGAGATTTGCGAAGAGAGATAGGCGGATCTCTCTCTGCTGCAGACAGATCTCGCCAGGGGATCCCTTCTCGGCAGGCAGACTGTCTCGCCACGGCTACTCGCCATGTTTGGAAATGTTGCTCTTGCAGGTATTCGGGCCTTCCTGCATACAGTGAGAGCAACTCACCAAAAACAAGTTAAAACTCCTGCCGAAAGTGCTTATTCGCTGTTTGCTGCATAGACCCCATAGTATCCGATCGAGGCTAACAATTCGTTTCCAAGTTTTGGCGATCTTTTTCCCAGGGGATGGGCATCTCTCTAAATTTTTCGTCCTGGTACCACCCTCAGCCCAACGGTCAGACAGAGAGGACAAATCAAACCCTGAAGCAGTACTTCAGGTGCTTTATTTCCGACGCCCAAGACAACTGGGTGGACCTTCTTCCCTGGCCGAATTCGCGCACAACTCTCCAAGGAATGAGTCAACTCAGGAATCCCCATTCTTTATTAACTATGAATTCCATCCTGCATGCCTTCCCATCACTTCCTCTTCATCTGGGGTCCCAGCGACCGACAACAGGATCAATTTTTTACAAGAATCCTGGAAAAGAATACAAAAGACTCTTGGAGAGGCGACTTGCAGACAAAAATCTCAGGTGGATCGTCATCGTCGCAAGGTACCAGAGTTTAAACCAGGAGACAGAGTGTGGCTTTCCTTGAGGAACATCAGGTTCAAGACACCCACTCTCAAATTGGCCCCAAGAATTTTGGGCCCATACACCATCCTGGAGAAAATTAATCCGGTTGCGTACCGTCTTCAGCTCCCCTCTTCTATGAGGATACCTTCTGTGTTTCATATATGAAAATATGGTCTGCTTTCCGCCTACGGTAGCAGGTCTACCCTGTGGACTAGACTGCCTCCCAGGAGCTGGACAGGATAGCTGGACAGGCGACTGGAGACAAGTGAATAATTCAGACACAAGATATCGTTCTCACTCACTGGTCTGCTTTAATGGGCATATGCATCAGTTCTTATAGCCCTTTTGGGTTGTTGTCACATAGTTACAATTCATTCAGGTTGCCAAGTTGCCATGTACACTTAACAGAAGTCAGTTGTCCTTAACAATGCCATATTCCTTTCAGTTATCCCCCAGCCCAGCTGTCGTTGCTATAGTTATCCTTAACAAAGCTATTTTCTGTCAGCTAACCCCCAGTTGCCGTGGCTATCGTACATTGCTGATAGGACAGTTTGAATATTTCAGGATTCTGGTCAAACAGGATATATGGGGCTTGATCTCAGCAGGGAGCAACTGTATTAGAAGTGACTTCTGGTCTGTGTTAAAACAGAGTTCCCATACTTTTTCCCTACAGCTATACACATTGTACCTGAGATGAAAAAAATTGAGCATATATTCTTAAACATATAAACATAGGACCCCTACCAAAATATACATTAACAATATCTCTTTTCTTAAGCATGTTTTTCAAAGTTCTCACTTCCCAGACACCTCTTCTACTCCTGCTCCAGTCATTGTACAAGGACAAGAAGAATACGAGGTACAATCTATTATTGATTCAAGAATTTCTAGAGGAGCGGTAGAGTATTTGGTGCATTTGTCGGCCCAGAAGAACGATCTTGGATACCCCATCACCAAATACATGCTCCCAACCTCATAAGGTGGTTTCATGCAAAGTACCCTCTCATGACTACCTGATTCAGGCCTGGACCGGATATTTTGATCTGGACTCTTTTCCTGAGGGGGTCTGATAGCGGATGGTGTAAAGGAGGCTGCTAGTTTGGTGGCTGCAGGCCACATCAGGGTTAGGCCTCTCCCTCTCTCGAGCGTACGAAACGAGATTGAGGGTAGCTCAGAATGCTGTCCGGTGTTGGCCTGTTGGGGCGTAGATGTGACCGGTGGGCCGGGTACAGTATGTCTGAGTATACCAAGGAGCAACTGGCACCGGATGGCTCAGGTAAGTTTATTACTGGGGGTACAGTTTCTGGGCATATTTCTTGCCCAGTGGCCAAGAGGACCTTACGCCAACAGTAGTCTATCATCATAGGCGTGGGCTATGATCTGGGCTGTGGCTAGACCCGGGGAGGTTCTCACTTGTTCCCGTACTGTGATCAATGACGTAAGGGCAGGCACATTTCCCACAGCTATGGCACATTGAGGGGGCATTTCGTGTTGTAAGGCCCACTCACGTACCTCTGTCTTGGATGGCACAAACATAGCGAAATTGGATGATACAATTTAAGTACTGGCAAGGGCACCCCAGGTCTGAGATCTCAGCAGCGCCTCCAAATGTAGCCCTCTTTGCCTCTGACTAGACGGGTCTACTGGTGCTATCTTTACCTTCTGGCTCACAGAGATCTGAGCCTCCGCTACTGGGAGCCTGGGGCAACAATATAAGGACGGGCAGCGCCTCCACTTACCCAGGATCCCCAATATGTGAGATTCCCCTGAACAAGAACAACAATAACAGCTCGCATATATATAACGAAATACTTTACTATATAGAATACCTGCACACACACACACACACACACACATATATATATATTTATATATATATATACAGTGGTTGACAAATCACCAAAAAATCTACTCGCCACACAAAAAAATCTACTCGCCACCTAGTACCAAACGTGTGCTGCTTGGGCCAATATTTACTCGCCCGGGGGTTAAATCCACTCGCCCGGGGCGAGCAAATGTATAGGTTTGTCGAACACTGTATATATATATTATACTATATTAGTGAAAGCACTGTATGCCTGTCTGGATGTCCTGCGTCCCTAGGGCAAATATCATTGGTCCCTTGGGCCGCCCGCCCCCGCACACCTCTCATTGGCCTGAGGTGGAGTGACGGGCCAAAGGGGAGACACACACACACACCTCCCCCCCAAAAAATAAGTACAACACTCCCCCCCCCTCTCACCCCTGTGGACTTGCCCCCCCCCCCCAACTGTCACCCCTCTGGCCCTCCTCAACGGCTGGCCGCCCTTGACCACCCACCCTCTCACCCCTTCTCCCTTCCCGGCGCTGGCCTGCAACAACAGAGCCACCCCCTAACGCCATTACGGCCCCTTTGCTACGCCCTTACCCCACGCGGCACTTTCCGCCGCGGGTCCTCTAAAAGGAGCACGCTGCCGGTGGGGAGGGGTGGTTTCGGGGAGCAGAGGTGTCTGGGGGCCAGAAGGGGTCTAGCAGTCACGTTCCCCGCTTCGGGTCCGGCGGCCACGCACGGTAGGCGGAGGTACAGCCACTGGTGTGCCACGTGGTGCTCCCGCAGGGGGAGCACAGGCACTTGCGTGCTCCGAGCGTTAGGCCCGCCCGGTCCCGAGGCGGGAAGTGGAGCGGCCAGCCATGCGGCACCCCCCCCCCCAACAACACCCTCTATCAGCACACGTACCCCACATCGCCACCGCCAGACAGCACAAACAGAACTCTATCACCACCCCCCCTGCCACCACTCTGCGGGACCTCACAAACAGCCCGCTCACCCCCCCCCCCCCTCTCTTTCTCCACCCCTCCCCTCTCTTTCTCCCCCCCTCCCCTCTCTTTCTCCCCCCCTCCCCTCTCTTTCTCCCCCCCTCCCCTCTCTTTCTCCCCCCCTCCCCTCTCTTTCTCCCCCCCTCCCCTCTCTTTCTCCCCCCCTCCCCTCTTTCTCCCCCCCTCCCCTCTTTCTCCCCCCCCTCCCCTCTTTCTCCCCCCCTCCCCTCTCTTTCTCCCCCCCCTCCCCTCTCTTTCTCCCCCCCTCTCTTTCCCCCCCTCCCCTCTCTTTCCCCCCCTCCCCTCTCTTCCCCCCTCTCTTTTCCCCCCACACCTCTTTTCCCCCCACACCAACCCACCTCTTTCCCCCCCACACCAACCCACCACTTTTCCCCCCACACCAACCCACCTCTTTTCCCCCCACACCAACCCACCTCTTCCCCCCCACACCACCCCACCTCTTCTCCCTCACCTCTTCCCCCCCCCCCACACCACCCCACCTAATTCCCCCCCCCATACCACCCCACCTCTTTTCCCTCCCCACACCACCCCACCTCTTTCCCACACCACCTCTTTCCCACACCACACCACCTCTTTCCCACACCACCCCACCCCACCTCTTCTCCCCCCCACACCACCCCACCTCTTCTCCCCCCCACACCACACCACACCACACCATCTCTTCTCCCCCCACACCACCCCACCTCACAATTTTTGAACAACAACTACATCATATCATTTCACGCATTTACATCCCGGGCAACGCCGGGTATATCAGCTAGTATATATATATATATATATATATATATATATATATATATATATATATACAGTATATACAGACGAGTATTCTAAAGCTTGCCTTAAACTTACCTTAAACTAGCCAGTTTGCATGCTGGGTACATGCTGGGTACATTTCAGTGACATTTCTGCAGACAGACTAATGACCCATCGGATTAACACATCGGGTCCCTGGCAGTCCCATTCAGTTTGAAAGGGACTGCCAGGGACAACCACTGTTAATCCGATGGGCCATTAGTCTGACTGCAGAAATGTCAGGGAAATGTTGCAGCATGTACCCAGCATGTACTCAGCATGTACCCAGCATGTACCCAGCATGTACCTGGGTCTTTTTGGAGATTGCCCCAGGTTTGTTTTAGAATAATCGTTGGCACTACAGTATAACCTTGATAAACCAGTGGCCCCTGCCACACATCATCTTGAGAAGTGTCCTCCCACCACCGTATATATCCCACACCGTGTCCAGTGTAACCGACCTGTCCCTTGGCCAATTAACCTCCCAAGTGTCCCCAAGGAACCCACCAGCCCCCAAGGCGGGATCAGCGCCTGTAAGGTACCGGTTTGTTGGTGCGCGTTAGAAATACCTGCCGGGCGTTCCAACATCTGGTCGCTGATTCTTCACAAAGGATCCGCAGATCCAGGGTGTCTCTCACGAGAAGTCCCACACCTCAGGAGATGCTTCCACGCACCGGGACTTCCAACAGCCTGAGCCCATCACTTATGATGACATGCTCCTCACCGTAGCGCTGAGTCCCTGACTAGCTCTACTCACTAATCAGGCAAAGTCCCTGTAAAATGGCTGTTCCCTGCAGCAACCACAAGATAGGGATGTCTCAGGGCCTGTACTGGGGCCTAGGGGGATACTGGCCTATGCAGTAGGTCACTGACGCCTGCACTCACACACCTCCTCTCCCCTTGCTCTCCAGCCTCCTCTCACTAGCGTGGTCCCAGCTGCACACTTCCCTATCCTGTAAGCCACAACCTCTCAACCCTATTGGCTCTCCAGGGACAGGTGACTACCCAGAGGCGCATGGGGATCGTAGTCCCAGCTGAGAGCCTCTTCCTCATTGGTCCGCTTCGTGCTCTTTCTACTGCGCATGCCCCAGTTCTCTGCAAGGACCGCCGCAGCTCTCGGGCCCCTGCGCATGCGCAAACCGAACAAACATGGCGGCGCCCTGCATCTGCAGTCACTGGGTGCCCCAGGCGACACGGCTGCCCACACAGCCCTCCCTGGCGCACGCAGAGTTGAGAAAGGGTCACCGGAACCTCAGGGCAACACATGTAATGTGTAATCATTATACCCTACCCCCTGTTATTCATGTACTGTGTAACCATTATACCATACCCCTGTTATTCATGTACTGTGTAACCATTATACCCTACCCCTGTTATTCATGTACTGTGTAATCATTATACCCTACCCCCTGTTATTCATGTACTGTGTAATCATTATACCCTACCCCCTGTTATACATGTACTGTGTAATCATTATACCTACCCCCTGTTATTCATGTACTGTGTAATCATTATACCTACCCCCTGTTATTCATGTACTGTGTAATCATTATACCCTACCCCCTGTTATAAATGTACTGTGTAATCATTATACACTACCCCCTGTTATTCATGTACTGTGTAATCATTATACCTACCCCCTGTTATTCATATACTGTGTAATCATTATACCATACCCCCTGTTATACATGTACTGTGTAATCATTATACCCTACCCCCTGTTATTCATGTACTGTGTGATCATTATACCCTACCCCCTGTTATACATGTACTGTGTAATCATTATACCTACCCCCTGTTATTCATGTACTGTGTAATCATTATACCCTACCCACTGTTATTCATGTACTGTGTAATCATTATACCCTACCCCCTGTTATTCATGTACTGTGTAATCATTATACCCTACCCCCTGTTATTCATGTACTGTGTAATCATTATACCTACCCCCTGTTATTCATGTACTGTGTAATCATTATACCTACCCCCTGTTATTCATGTACTGTGTAATCATTATACCCTACCCCCTGTTATACATGTACTGTGTAATCATTATACCCTACCCCCTGTTATTCATGTACTGTGTAACCATTATACCCTACCCCTGTTATTCATGTACTGTGTAATCATTATACCCTACCCCCTGTTATTCATGTACTGTGTAATCATTATACCTACCCCTGTTATTCATGTACTGTGTAATCATTATACCCTACCCCCTGTTATTCATGTACTGTGTAATCATTATCCCTACCTCTGTTATACATGTACTGTGTAATCATTATACCCTACCCCCTGTTATTCATGTACTGTGTAATCATTATACCCTACCCCCTGTTATTCATGTAATGTGTAATCATTATACCTACCCCCTGTTTTTCATGTACTGTGTAATCATTATACCCTACCCCCTGTTATTCATGTACTGTGCAATCATTATACCCTACCCCCTGTTATACATGTACTGTGTAATCATTATACCCTACCCCTGTTATTCATGTACTGTGTAATCATTATAACCTAACCCCTGTTATACATGTACTGTGTAATCATTATACCCTACCCCCTGTTATTCATGTACTGTGTAATCATTATACCCTACCCCCTGTTATACATGTGCTGTGTAATCATTACACCCTACCCCCTGTTATTCATGTGCTGTGTAATCATTATACCCTACCCCCTGTTATTCATGTACTGTGTAATCATTATACCCTACCCCCTGTTATTCATGTACCGTGCAATCATTAGACCCTACTCCCTGGTATTCATGTACTGTGTAATCATTAGACCCTACCCCCTGATATTCATGTACTGTGTAATCATTATACCCTACCCCCTGTTATTCATGTACTGTGTAATCATTATACCCTACCCCCTGTTATTCATATACCGTGTAATTATTATACCCTACCCCCTGTTATTCATGTACGTGTAATCATAATACCCTACCCCCTGTTATTCATGTACTGTGTAATCATTATACCCTACTCCCTGGTATTCATGTACTGTGTAATCATTAGACCCTACCCCCTGATATTCATGTACTGTGTAATCATTATACCCTACCCCCTGTTATTCATGTACTGTGTAATCATTATACCCTACCCCCTGTTATTCATATACCGTGTAATTATTATACCCTACCCCATGTTATTCATGTACCGTGTAATCATTATACCTACCCCCTGTTATACATGTACTGTGTAATCATTATACCCTACCCCCTGTTATTCATGTACCAAGTAATGAGTATACCCTACCCCCTATTATTCATGTACTGTGTAATCATTATACCTACCCCTGTTATTCATGTACTGTGTAATCATTATACCCTACCCCCTGTTATTCATGTACTGTGTAATCATTATACCCTACCCCCTGTTATTCATGTACTGTGTAATCATTATACCCTACCCCCCGTTATTCATGTAAAGTGTAATCATTATACCCTACCCCCTGTTATACATGTACTGTGTAATTATTATACCTACCCCCTGTTATACATGTACTGTGTAATCATTATAGCCTACCCTCAGTTATTCATGTACTGTGTAATCATTATACCCTACCCCCTGTTATACATGTACTGTGTAATCATTATACCCTACCCCCTGTTATACATGTACTGTGTAATCATTATACCCTACCCCCTGTTATTCATGTACTGTGTAATCATTATACCCTACCCCCTGTAATTCATGTACTGTGTAATCATTATACCCTGCCCCCTGTTTTTCATGTACCGTGTAATCATTATACCCTGCCCCCTGTTTTTCATGTACCGTGTAATCATTATACCTACCCCCTGTTATACATGTAGTGTGTAATCATTATACCCTACCCCCTGTTATTCATGTACCATGTAATGAGTATACCCTACCCCCTATTATTCATGTACTGTGTAATCATTATACCTACCCCTGTTATTCATGTACTGTGTAATCATTATACCCTACCCCCTGTTATTCATGTACTGTGTAATCATTATACCCTACCCCCTGTTATTCATGTACTGTGTAATCATTATACCCTACCCCCCGTTATTCATGTAAAGTGTAATCATTATACCCTACCCCCTGTTATACATGTACTGTGTAATTATTATACCTACCCCCTGTTATACATGTACTGTGTAATCATTATACCCTACCCTCAGTTATTCATGTACTGTGTAATCATTATACCCTACCCCCTGTTATACATGTACTGTGTAATCATTATACCCTACCCCCTGTTATACATGTACTGTGTAATCATTATACCCTACCCCCTGTTATTCATGTACTGTGTAATCATTATACCCTACCCCCTGTAATTCATGTACTGTGTAATCATTATACCCTGCCCCCTGTTTTTCATGTACCGTGTAATCATTATACCCTAACCCGTGTTATACATGTACAGTGTAATCATTATACCCTACCCTTGTCATACATGTACTGTGTAATCATTATACCCTACTCCCTGTTATACATGTACTGTGTAATCATTATACCCTACCTCCTGTTATTCATGTACTGTGTAAATATTATACCCTACCCCCTGTTATACATGTACTGTGTAATCATTATCCCTACCCCCTGATATACATGTACCGTGCAATCATTATACCCTACCCCCTGTTATTCATGTACTGTGTAATCATTATACCCTACCCCGTTATTCATGTACCGTGCAATCATTAGACCCTACCCCCTGTTATTCATGTACTGTGTAATCATTATACCCTACCCCCTGATATTCATGTACCGTGTAATCATTATACCCTACCCCCTGTTATTCATGTACCGTGTAATCATTATACCCTACCCCCTGTTATTCATGTACTGTGTAATCATTATACCCTACCTCCTGTTATACATGTACTGTGTAGTCATTATACCTACCCCCTGTTATTCATGTACTGTGTAATCATTATACCCTACCCCCTGTTATTCATGTACTGTGTAATCATTATACCCTATCCCCTTTTCTTCATATACCGTGTAATCATTATACCCTACCCCCTGTTATTCATGTACTGTGTAATCATTATACCCTACCCCCTGTTATTCATGTACCGTGTAATTATTATACCCTACTCCCTGTTATTCATGTACCGTGTAATCATTATACCCTACCCCCTGTTATTCATATACTGTGTAATCATTATACCCTACCCCCTGTTATTCATATACTGTGTAATCATTATACCCTACCCCCTGTTATTCATATACTGTGTAATCTTTATACCATACCCCCTGTTATTCATATACTGTGTAATCATTATACCTACCCCCTGTTATTCATATACTGTGTAATCTTTATACCCTACCCCCTGTTATTCATGTACCGTGTAATCATTATACTCTACCCCCTGTTATTCATGTACCGTGTAATCATTATACCCTACCCCCTGTTATTCATGTACTGTGTAATCATTATACCCTACCCCCTGTAATTCATGTACTGTGTTATCATTATACCCTACACCCTGTTATTCATGTACTGTGTAATCATTATACCCTACCCCCTGTTATTCATGTACTGTGTAATCATTATACCCTACCCCCTGTTATTCATGTACTGTGTAATCATTATACCCTACCCCCTGTTATTCATGTACTGTGTAATCATTATACCTACCCCTGTTATACATGTACCGTGTAATCATTAAACCCTACCCCCTGTTATTCATGTACCGTGTAATTATTATACCTACCCCTGTTATTCATGTACCGTGTAATCATTATACCCTACCCCCTGTAATACATGTACTGTGTAATTATTATACACTACCCCCTGTTATTCATGTACCGTGTAATCATTATACCTACTCCCTGTTATTCATGTACTGTGTAATCATTATACCTACCCCCTGTTATTCATGTACCGTGTAATCATTATACCTACCCCTGTTATTCATGTACCGTGTAATCATTATACCCTACCCCCTGTTATTCATGTACCGTGTAATCATTATACCTTACCCCGTTATTCATGTACTGTGTAATAATTATACCCTACCCCCTGTTATTCATGTACTGTGTAACCATTATACCCTACCCCTGTTATTCATGTACTGTGTAACCATTATAACCTACCCCTGTTATTCATATACTGTGTAATCATTATACCCTACCCCCTGTTATTCATGTACTGTGTAATCATTATACCTACCCCTGTTATTCATGTACTGTGTAATCATTATACCCTACCCCCTGTTATTCATGTACTGTGTAACCATTATACCCTACCCCCTGTTATTCATGTACTGTGTAATCATTATCCCTACCTCTGTTATACATGTACTGTGTAATCATTATACCCTACCCCCTGTTATTCATGTAATGTGTAATCATTATACCTACCCCCTGTTTTTCATGTACTGTGTAATCATTATACCCTACCCCCTGTTATTCATGTACTGTGCAATCATTATACCCTACCCCCTGTTATACATGTACTGTGTAATCATTATACCCTACCCCTGTTATTCATGTACTGTGTAATCATTATACCCTACCCCCTGTTATACATGTACTGTGTAATCATTATACCCTACCCCCTGTTATTCATGTACTGTGTAATCATTATACCCTACCCCCTGTTATTCATGTACCGTGTAATTATTATACCTTCCCCTGTTATTCATGTACCGTGTAATCATTATACCCTACCCCCTGTAATACATGTACTGTGTAATTATTATACACTACCCCCTGTTATTCATGTACCGTGTAATCATTATACCTACTCCCTGTTATTCATGTACTGTGTAATCATTATACCTACCCCCTGTTATTCATGTACCGTGTAATCATTATACCTACCCCTGTTATTCATGTACCGTGTAATCATTATACCCTACCCCCTGTTATTCATGTACCGTGTAATCATTATACCCTACCCCGTTATTCATGTACTGTGTAATAATTATACCCTACCCCCTGTTATTCATGTACTGTGTAACCATTATACCCTACCCCTGTTATTCATGTACTGTGTAATCATTATACCCTACCCCCTGTTATTCATGTACTGTGTAATCATTATACCTACCCCTGTTATTCATGTACTGTGTAATCATTATACCCTACCCCCTGTTATTCATGTACTGTGTAACCATTATACCCTACCCCCTGTTATTCATGTACTGTGTAATCATTATCCCTACCTCTGTTATACATGTACTGTGTAATCATTATACCCTACCCCCTGTTATTCATGTAATGTGTAATCATTATACCTACCCCCTGTTTTTCATGTACTGTGTAATCATTATACCCTACCCCCTGTTATTCATGTACTGTGCAATCATTATACCCTACCCCCTGTTATACATGTACTGTGTAATCATTATACCCTACCCCTGTTATTCATGTACTGTGTAATCATTATACCCTACCCCCTGTTATACATGTACTGTGTAATCATTATACCCCTACCCAATGTTATTCATGTACTGTGTAATCATTATAACCTACCCCCTGTTATACATGTACTGTGTAATCATTATACCCTACCCCTGTTATTCATGTACTGTGTAATCATTATACCTACCCCCTGTTATTCATGTACTGTGCAATCATTATACCCTACCCCCTGTTATTCATGTACTGTGTAATCATTATACCCTACCCCCTGTTATTCATGTGCTGTGTAATCATTATACCCTACCCCCTGTTATTCATGTACTGTGTAATCATTATACCCTACCCCCTGTTATTCATGTACTGTGTAATCATTATACCTACCACTGTTATAAATATACCGTGTAATCATTGTACCCTACCCCCTGTTATTCATATACTGTGTAATCATTATACCCTACCCTCTGTTATTCATGTACTGTGTAATCATTATACCCTACCCCCTGTTATTCATATACTGTGTAATCATTATACCCTACCCCCTGTTATTCATGTACCGTGTAATTATTATACCCTACCCCCTGTAATACATGTACTGTGTAATTATTATACACTACCCCCTGTTATTCATGTACCGTGTAATCATTATACCTACTCCCTGTTATTCATGTACTGTGTAATCATTATACCTACCCCCTGTTATTCATGTACCGTGTAATCATTATACCTACCCCTGTTATTCATGTACCGTGTAATCATTATACCCTACCCCGTTATTCATGTACTGTGTAATAATTATACCCTACCCCCTGTTATTCATGTACTGTGTAACCATTATACCCTACCCCTGTTATTCAAGTACTGTGTAATCATTATACCCTACCCCCTGTTATTCATGTACTGTGTAATCATTATACCTACCCCTGTTATTCATATACTGTGTAATCATTATACCCTACCCCCTGTTATTCATGTACTGTGTAACCATTATACCCTAACCCCTGTTATTCATGTACTGTGTAATCATTATCCCTACCTCTGTTATACATGTACTGTGTAATCATTATACCCTACCCCCTGTTATACATGTAATGTGTAATCATTATACCTACCCCCTGTTTTTCATATACTGTGTAATCATTATACCCTACCCCCTGTTATTCATGTACTGTGCAATCATTATACCCTACCCCCTGTTATACATGTACTGTGTAATCATTATACCCTACCCCTGTTATTCATGTACTGTGTAATCATTATACCCTACCCCCTGTTATACATGTACTGTGTAATCATTATACCCTACCCCCTGTTATTCATGTACTGTGCAATCATTATACCCTACCCCCTGTTATTCATGTACTGTGTAATCATTATACCCTACCCCCTGTTATACATGTACTGTGTAATCATTACACCCTACCCCCTGTTATTCATGTGCTGTGTAATCATTATACCCTACCCACTGTTATTCATGTACTGTGTAATCATTATACCCTACCCCCTGTTATACATGTACCGTGTAATCATTATACCCTACCCCCTGTTATACATGTACTGTGTAATCATTATACCCTACCCCCTGTTAATCATGTACCGTGCAATCATTAGACCCTACCCCCTGTTATTCATGTACTGTGTAATCATTATACCCTACTTCCTGTTATTCATGTACTGTGTAATAATTATACCCTACCCCCTGTTATTCATGTACTGTGTAACCATTATACCCTACCCCTGTTATTCATGTACTGTGTAACCATTATAACCTACCCCTGTTATTCATATACTGTGTAATCATTATACCCTACCCCCTGTTATTCATGTACTGTGTAATCATTATACCTACCCCTGTTATTCATGTACTGTGTAATCATTATACCCTACCCCCTGTTATTCATGTACTGTGTAACCATTATACCCTACCCCCTGTTATTCATGTACTGTGTAATCATTATCCCTACCTCTGTTATACATGTACTGTGTAATCATTATACCCTACCCCCTGTTATTCATGTAATGTGTAATCATTATACCTACCCCCTGTTTTTCATGTACTGTGTAATCATTATACCCTACCCCCTGTTATTCATGTACTGTGCAATCATTATACCCTACCCCCTGTTATACATGTACTGTGTAATCATTATACCCTACCCCTGTTATTCATGTACTGTGTAATCATTATACCCTACCCCCTGTTATACATGTACTGTGTAATCATTATACCCTACCCCCTGTTATTCATGTACTGTGTAATCATTATACCCTACCCCCTGTTATTCATGTACCGTGTAATTATTATACCTACCCCTGTTATTCATGTACCGTGTAATCATTATACCCTACCCCCTGTAATACATGTACTGTGTAATTATTATACACTACCCCCTGTTATTCATGTACCGTGTAATCATTATACCTACTCCCTGTTATTCATGTACTGTGTAATCATTATACCTACCCCCTGTTATTCATGTACCGTGTAATCATTATACCTACCCCTGTTATTCATGTACCGTGTAATCATTATACCCTACCCCCTGTTATTCATGTACCGTGTAATCATTATACCCTACCCCGTTATTCATGTACTGTGTAATAATTATACCCTACCCCCTGTTATTCATGTACTGTGTAACCATTATACCCTACCCCTGTTATTCATGTACTGTGTAATCATTATACCCTACCCCCTGTTATTCATGTACTGTGTAATCATTATACCTACCCCTGTTATTCATGTACTGTGTAATCATTATACCCTACCCCCTGTTATTCATGTACTGTGTAACCATTATACCCTACCCCCTGTTATTCATGTACTGTGTAATCATTATCCCTACCTCTGTTATACATGTACTGTGTAATCATTATACCCTACCCCCTGTTATTCATGTAATGTGTAATCATTATACCTACCCCCTGTTTTTCATGTACTGTGTAATCATTATACCCTACCCCCTGTTATTCATGTACTGTGCAATCATTATACCCTACCCCCTGTTATACATGTACTGTGTAATCATTATACCCTACCCCTGTTATTCATGTACTGTGTAATCATTATACCCTACCCCCTGTTATACATGTACTGTGTAATCATTATACCCCTACCCAATGTTATTCATGTACTGTGTAATCATTATAACCTACCCCCTGTTATACATGTACTGTGTAATCATTATACCCTACCCCTGTTATTCATGTACTGTGTAATCATTATACCTACCCCCTGTTATTCATGTACTGTGCAATCATTATACCCTACCCCCTGTTATTCATGTACTGTGTAATCATTATACCCTACCCCCTGTTATTCATGTGCTGTGTAATCATTATACCCTACCCCCTGTTATTCATGTACTGTGTAATCATTATACCTACCACTGTTATAAATATACCGTGTAATCATTGTACCCTACCCCCTGTTATTCATATACTGTGTAATCATTATACCCTACCCTCTGTTATTCATGTACTGTGTAATCATTATACCCTACCCCCTGTTATTCATATACTGTGTAATCATTATACCCTACCCCCTGTTATTCATGTACTGTGTAATCATTATACCCTACCCCCTGTTATACATGTACTGTGTAATCATTATACCCTACCCCCTGTTATTCATGTACTGTGCAATCATTATACCCTACCCCCTGTTATTCATGTACTGTGTAATCATTATACCCTACCCCCTGTTATACATGTACTGTGTAATCATTACACCCTACCCCCTGTTATTCATGTGCTGTGTAAGCATTATACCCTACCCACTGTTATTCATGTACTGTGTAATCATTATACCCTACCCCCTGTTATACATGTACCGTGTAATCATTATACCCTACCCCCTGTTATACATGTACTGTGTAATCATTATACCCTACCCCCTGTTATTCATGTACCGTGCAATCATTAGACCCTACCCCCTGTTATTCATGTACTGTGTAATCATTATACCCTACTTCCTGTTATTCATGTACTGTGTAATCATTAGACCCTACCCCCTGATATTCATGTACTGTGTAATCATTATACCCTACCCCCTGTTATTCATGTACTGTGTAATCATTATACCCTACCCCCTGTTATTCATATACCGTGTAATTATTATACCCTACCCCCTGTTATTCATGTACCGTGTAATCATTATACCTACCCCCTGTTATACATGTACTGTGTAATCATTATACCCTACCCCCTGTTATTCATGTACCGTGTAATGATTATACCCTACCCCCTATTATTCATGTACTGTGTAATCATTATACCTACCCCTGTTATTCATGTACTGTGTAATCATTATACCCTACCCCCTGTTATTCATGTACTGTGTAATCATTATACCCTACCCCCTGTTATTCATGTACTGTGTAATCATTATACCCTACCCCCCGTTATTCATGTAAAGTGTAATCATTATACCCTACCCCCTGTTATACATGTACTGTGTAATTAATATACCTACCCCCTGTTATACATGTACTGTGTAATCATTATACCCTACCCTCAGTTATTCATGTACTGTGTAATCATTATACCCTACCCCCTGTTATACATGTACTGTGTAATCATTATACCCTACCCCCTGTTATACATGTACTGTGTAATCATTATACCCTACCCCCTGTTATTCATGTACTGTGTAATCATTATACCCTACCCCCTGTAATTCATGTACTGTGTAATCATTATACCCTGCCCCCTGTTATTCATGTACCGTGTAATCATTATACCCTAACCCGTGTTATACATGTACAGTGTAATCATTATACCCTACCCTTGTCATACATGTACTGTGTAATCATTATACCCTACTCCCTGTTATACATGTACTGTGTAATCATTATACCCTACCCCCTGTTATTCATGTACTGTGTAAATATTATACCCTACCCCCTGTTATACATGTACTGTGTAATCATTATCCCTACCCCCTGATATACATGTACCGTGCAATCATTATACCCTACCCCCTGTTATTCATGTACTGTGTAATCATTATACCCTACCCCGTTATTCATGTACCGTGCAATCATTAGACCCTACCCCCTGTTATTCATGTACTGTGTAATCATTATACCCTACCCCCTGATATTCATGTACTGTGTAATCATTATACCCTACCCCCTGTTATTCATGTACCGTGTAATCATTATACCCTACCCCCTGTTATTCATGTACTGTGTAATCATTATACCCTACCTCCTTTTATACATGTACTGTGTAGTCATTATACCTACCCCCTGTTATTCATGTACTGTGTAATCATTATACCCTACCCCCTGTTATTCATGTACTGTGTAATCATTATACCCTATCCCCTTTTCTTCATATACCGTGTAATCATTATACCCTACCCCCTGTTATTCATGTACTGTGTAATCATTATACCCTACCCCCTGTTATTCATGTACCGTGTAATCATTATACCCTACCCCCTGTTATTCATGTACCGTGTAATCATTATACCCTACCCCCTGTTATTCATATACTGTGTAATCATTATACCCTACCCCCTGTTATTCTTATACTGTGTAATCATTATACCCTACCCCCTGTTATTCATATACTGTGTAATCTTTATACCCTACCCCCTGTTATTCATATACTGTGTAATCATTATACCCTACCCCCTGTTATTCATATACTGTGTAATCTTTATACCCTACCCCCTGTTATTCATGTACCGTGTAATCATTATACTCTACCCCCTGTTATTCATGTACCGTGTATTCATTATACCCTACCCCCTGTTATTCATGTACTGTGTAATCATTATACCCTACCCCCTGTAATTCATGTACTGTGTTATCATTATACCCTACCCCCTGTTATTCATGTACTGTGTAATCATTATACCCTACCCCCTGTTATTCATGTACTCTGTAATCATTATACCCTACCCCCTGTTATTCATGTAATGTGTAATCATTATACCCTACCCCCTGTTATACATGTACTGTGTAATCATTATACCCTACCCCTGTTATTCATGTACTGTGTAATCATTATACCTACCCCCTGTTATTCATGTACTGTGCAATCATTATACCCTACCCCCTGTTATTCATGTACTGTGTAATCATTATACCCTACCCCCTGTTATTCATGTGCTGTGTAATCATTATACCCTACCCCCTGTTATTCATGTACTGTGTAATCATTATACCTACCACTGTTATAAATATACCGTGTAATCATTGTACCCTACCCCCTGTTATTCATATACTGTGTAATCATTATACCCTACCCTCTGTTATTCATGTACTGTGTAATCATTATACCCTACCCCCTGTTATTCATATACTGTGTAATCATTATACCCTACCCCCTGTTATTCATGTACTGTGTAATCATTATACCCTACCCCCTGTTATACATGTACTGTGTAATCATTATACCCTACCCCCTGTTATTCATGTACTGTGCAATCATTATACCCTACCCCCTGTTATTCATGTACTGTGTAATCATTATACCCTACCCCCTGTTATACATGTACTGTGTAATCATTACACCCTACCCCCTGTTATTCATGTGCTGTGTAAGCATTATACCCTACCCACTGTTATTCATGTACTGTGTAATCATTATACCCTACCCCCTGTTATACATGTACCGTGTAATCATTATACCCTACCCCCTGTTATACATGTACTGTGTAATCATTATACCCTACCCCCTGTTATTCATGTACCGTGCAATCATTAGACCCTACCCCCTGTTATTCATGTACTGTGTAATCATTATACCCTACTTCCTGTTATTCATGTACTGTGTAATCATTAGACCCTACCCCCTGATATTCATGTACTGTGTAATCATTATACCCTACCCCCTGTTATTCATGTACTGTGTAATCATTATACCCTACCCCCTGTTATTCATATACCGTGTAATTATTATACCCTACCCCCTGTTATTCATGTACCGTGTAATCATTATACCTACCCCCTGTTATACATGTACTGTGTAATCATTATACCCTACCCCCTGTTATTCATGTACCGTGTAATGATTATACCCTACCCCCTATTATTCATGTACTGTGTAATCATTATACCTACCCCTGTTATTCATGTACTGTGTAATCATTATACCCTACCCCCTGTTATTCATGTACTGTGTAATCATTATACCCTACCCCCTTTTATTCATGTACTGTGTAATCATTATACCCTACCCCCCGTTATTCATGTAAAGTGTAATCATTATACCCTACCCCCTGTTATACATGTACTGTGTAATTAATATACCTACCCCCTGTTATACATGTACTGTGTAATCATTATACCCTACCCTCAGTTATTCATGTACTGTGTAATCATTATACCCTACCCCCTGTTATACATGTACTGTGTAATCATTATACCCTACCCCCTGTTATACATGTACTGTGTAATCATTATACCCTACCCCCTGTTATTCATGTACTGTGTAATCATTATACCCTACCCCCTGTAATTCATGTACTGTGTAATCATTATACCCTGCCCCCTGTTATTCATGTACCGTGTAATCATTATACCCTAACCCGTGTTATACATGTACAGTGTAATCATTATACCCTACCCTTGTCATACATGTACTGTGTAATCATTATACCCTACTCCCTGTTATACATGTACTGTGTAATCATTATACCCTACCCCCTGTTATTCATGTACTGTGTAAATATTATACCCTACCCCCTGTTATACATGTACTGTGTAATCATTATCCCTACCCCCTGATATACATGTACCGTGCAATCATTATACCCTACCCCCTGTTATTCATGTACTGTGTAATCATTATACCCTACCCCGTTATTCATGTACCGTGCAATCATTAGACCCTACCCCCTGTTATTCATGTACTGTGTAATCATTATACCCTACCCCCTGATATTCATGTACTGTGTAATCATTATACCCTACCCCCTGTTATTCATGTACCGTGTAATCATTATACCCTACCCCCTGTTATTCATGTACTGTGTAATCATTATACCCTACCTCCTTTTATACATGTACTGTGTAGTCATTATACCTACCCCCTGTTATTCATGTACTGTGTAATCATTATACCCTACCCCCTGTTATTCATGTACTGTGTAATCATTATACCCTATCCCCTTTTCTTCATATACCGTGTAATCATTATACCCTACCCCCTGTTATTCATGTACTGTGTAATCATTATACCCTACCCCCTGTTATTCATGTACCGTGTAATCATTATACCCTACCCCCTGTTATTCATGTACCGTGTAATCATTATACCCTACCCCCTGTTATTCATATACTGTGTAATCATTATACCCTACCCCCTGTTATTCTTATACTGTGTAATCATTATACCCTACCCCCTGTTATTCATATACTGTGTAATCTTTATACCCTACCCCCTGTTATTCATATACTGTGTAATCATTATACCCTACCCCCTGTTATTCATATACTGTGTAATCTTTATACCCTACCCCCTGTTATTCATGTACCGTGTAATCATTATACTCTACCCCCTGTTATTCATGTACCGTGTATTCATTATACCCTACCCCCTGTTATTCATGTACTGTGTAATCATTATACCCTACCCCCTGTAATTCATGTACTGTGTTATCATTATACCCTACCCCCTGTTATTCATGTACTGTGTAATCATTATACCCTACCCCCTGTTATTCATGTACTCTGTAATCATTATACCCTACCCCCTGTTATTCATGTAATGTGTAATCATTATACCCTACCCCCTGTTATTCATGTACTGTGTAATCATTATACCTACCACTGTTATAAATATACCGTGTAATCATTGTACCCTACCCCCTGTTATTCATATACTGTGTAATCATTATACCCTACCCTCTGTTATTCATGTACTGTGTAATCATTATACCCTACCCCCTGTTATTCATATACTGTGTAATCATTATACCCTACCCCCTGTTATTCATGTACCGTGTAATCATTAAACCCTACCCCCTGTTATTCATGTACCGTGTAATTATTATACCTACCCCTGTTATTCATGTACCGTGTAATCATTACACCCTACCCCCTGTTATTCATGTACTGAGTAATCATTATACCCTATCCCCTTTTCTTCATATACCGTGTAATCATTATACCCTACCCCCTGTTATTCATGTACTGTGTAATCATTATACCCTACCCCCTGTTATTCATGTACCGTGTAATCATTATACCCTACCCCCTGTTATTCATGTACCGTGTAATCATTATACCCTACCCCCTGTTATTCATATACTGTGTAATCATTATACCCTACCCCCTGTTATTCATATACTGTGTAATCATTATACCCTACCCCCTGTTATTCATATACTGTGTAATCATTATACCCTACCCCCTGTTATTCATATACTGTGTAATCTTTATACCATACCCCCTGTTATTCATATACTGTGTAATCATTATACCCTACCCCCTGTTATTCATATACTGTGTAATCTTTATACCCTACCCCCTGTTATTCATGTACCGTGTAATCATTATACTCTACCCCCTGTTATTCATGTACCGTGTAATCATTATACCCTACCCCCTGTTATTCATGTACTGTGTAATCATTATACCCTACCCCCTGTAATTCATGTACTGTGTTATCATTATACCCTACCCCCTGTTATTCATGTACTCTGTAATCATTATACCCTACCCCCTGTTATTCATGTACTGTGTAATCATTATACCCTACCCCCTGTTATTCATGTACTGTGTAATCATTATACCCTACCCCCTGTTATTCATGTACTGTGTAATCATTATACCTACCACTGTTATAAATATACCGTGTAATCATTGTACCCTACCCTCTGTTATTCATGTACTGTGTAATCATTATACCCTACCCCCTGTTATTCATATACTGTGTAATCATTAAACCCTACCCCCTGTTATTCATGTACCGTGTAATTATTATACCTACCCCTGTTATTCATGTACCGTGTAATCATTATACCCTACCCCCTGTAATACATGTACTGTGTAATTATTATACACTACCCCCTGTTATTCATGTACCGTGTAATCATTATACCTACTCCCTGTTATTCATGTACCGTGTAATCATTATACCTACCCCTGTTATTCATGTACCGTGTAATCATTATACCCTACCCCCTGTTATTCGTGTACCGTGTAATCATTATACCCTACCCCGTTATTCATGTACTGTGCAATAATTATACCCTACCCCCTGTTATACATGTACTGTGTAATTATTATACCCTACCCCCTGTTATTCATGTACCGTGTAATCATTATACCTACTCCCTGTTATTCATGTACTGTGTAATTATTATACCTACCCCCTGTTATTCATGTACCGTGTAATCATGATACCCTACCCCTGTTATTCATGTACCAAATAATCATTATACCCTACCCCCTGTTATTCATGTACTGTGTAATCATTATACCCTACCCCCTGTTATTCATATACTGTGTAATCATTATACCCTACCCCCTGTTATTCACGTACTGTGTAACCATTATACCCTACCCCCTGTTTTTCATGTACTGTGTAATCATTATACCCTACCCCCTGTTATTCATGTACCATGTAATCATTATACCCTACCCCCTGTTATACATGTACCGTGTAATCATTATACCCTACCCCTGTTATACATGTACTGTGTAACCATTATACCTACCCCCTGTTATTCATGTACTGTGTAATCATTATACCCTACCCCCTGTTATTCAAGTACTGTGCAATCATTATACCTACCCCCTGTTATTCATGTACTGTGTAATCATTATACACTACCCCCCGTTATTCATGTACTGTGTAGTCATTATACCCTACCCCCTGTTATTTATGTACTGTGTAATCATTATACCCTACCCCCTGTTATTCATGTACTGTGTAACCATTATACCCCTACCCCCTGTTATTCATGTACTGTGTTATCATTATACCCTAGCCCCTGTTATTCATGTACTGTGTAATCATTATACCCTACCCCCCGTTATTCATGTACCGTGTAATCATTATACCTACCCCTGTTATTCATGTACCTTGTAATCATTATACCCTACCCCCTGTTATACATGTACTGTGTAATCATTATACCCTACCCCCTGTTATTCATGTACCGTGTAATCATTATACTCTACCCCCTGTTATTCATGTACCGTGTAATCATTATACCCTACCCCCTGTTATTCATGTACTGTGTAATCATTATACCCTACCCCCTGTAATTCATGTACTGTGTTATCATTATACCCTACCCCCTGTTATTCATGTACTCTGTAATCATTATACCCTACCCCCTGTTATTCATGTACTGTGTAATCATTATACCCTACCCCCTGTTATTCATGTACTGTGTAATCATTATACCCTACCCCCTATTATTCATGTACTGTGTAATCATTATACCTACCACTGTTATAAATATACCGTGTAATCATTGTACCCTACCCCCTGTTATTCATATACTGTGTAATCATTATACCCTACCCTCTGTTATTCATGTACTGTGTAATCATTATACCCTACCCCCTGTTATTCATATACTGTGTAATCATTATACCCTACCCCCTGTTATTCATGTACCGTGTAATCATTAAACCCTACCCCCTGTTATTCATGTACCGTGTAATTATTATACCTACCCCTGTTATTCATGTACCGTGTAATCATTATACCCTACCCCCTGTAATACATGTACTGTGTAATTATTATACACTACCCCCTGTTATTCATGTACCGTGTAATCATTATACCTACTCCCTGTTATTCATGTACCGTGTAATCATTATACCTACCCCTGTTATTCATGTACCGTGTAATCATTATACCCTACCCCCTGTTATTCGTGTACCGTGTAATCATTATACCTACTCCCCGTTATTCATGTACTGTGCAATAATTATACCCTACCCCCTGTTATACATGTACTGTGTAATTATTATACCCTACCCCCTGTTATTCATGTACCGTGTAATCATTATACCTACTCCCTGTTATTCATGTACTGTGTAATTATTATACCTACCCCCTGTTATTCATGTACCGTGTAATCATGATACCCTACCCCTGTTATTCATGTACCAAATAATCATTATACCCTACCCCCTGTTATTCATGTACTGTGTAATCATTATACCCTACCCCCTGTTATTCATATACTGTGTAATCATTATACCCTACCCCCTGTTATTCACGTACTGTGTAACCATTATACCCTACCCCCTGTTTTTCATGTACTGTGTAATCATTATACCCTACCCCCTGTTATTCATGTACCGTGTAATCATTATACCCTACCCCCTGTTATACATGTACCGTGTAATCATTATACCCTACCCCTGTTATACATGTACTGTGTAACCATTATACCTACCCCCTGTTATTCATGTACTGTGTAATCATTATACCCTACCCCCTGTTATTCAAGTACTGTGCAATCATTATACCTACCCCCTGTTATTCATGTACTGTGTAATCATTATACCCTACCCCCCGTTATTCATGTACTGTGTAGTCATTATACCCTACCCCCTGTTATTTATTTACTGTGTAATCATTATACCCTACCCCCTGTTATTCATGTACTGTGTAACCATTATACCCCTACCCCCTGTTATTCATGTACTGTGTTATCATTATACCCTAGCCCCTGTTATTCATGTACTGTGTAATCATTATACCCTACCCCCCGTTATTCATGTACCGTGTAATCATTATACCTACCCCTGTTATTCATGTACCTTGTAATCATTATACCCTACCCCCTGTTATACATGTACTGTGTAATCATTATACCCTACCCCCTGTTATTCATGTACCGTGTAATCATTATACCCTACCCCCTGTTATACATGTACTGTGTAATCATTATACCCTACCCCGTTATACATGTACTATGTAATCATTATAACCTACCCCCTGTTTTTCATGTACCGTGTAATCATTATACTCTACCCCCTGTTATTCATGTACCGTGTAATCATTATACCCTACCCCCTGTTATTCATGTACTGTGTAATCATTATACCCTACCCCCTGTAATTCATGTACTGTGTTATCATTATACCCTTCCCCCTGTTATTCATGTACTCTGTAATCATTATACCCTACCCCCTGTTATTCATGTACTGTGTAATCATTATACCCTACCCCCTGTTATTCATGTACTGTGTAATCATTATACCCTACCCCCTGTTATTCATGTACTGTGTAATCATTATACCTACCACTGTTATAAATATACCGTGTAATCATTGTACCCTACCCTCTGTTATTCATGTACTGTGTAATCATTATACCCTACTCCCTGTTATTCATATACTGTGTAATCATTAAACCCTACCCCCTGTTATTCATGTACCGTGTAATTATTATACCTACCCCTGTTATTCATGTACCGTGTAATCATTATACCCTACCCCCTGTAATACATGTACTGTGTAATTATTATACACTACCCCCTGTTATTCATGTACCGTGTAATCATTATACCTACTCCCTGTTATTCATGTACCGTGTAATCATTATACCTACCCCTGTTATTCATGTACCGTGTAATCATTATACCCTACCCCCTGTTATTCGTGTACCGTGTAATCATTATACCCTACCCCGTTATTCATGTACTGTGCAATAATTATACCCTACCCCCTGTTATACATGTACTGTGTAATTATTATACCCTACCCCCTGTTATTCATGTACCGTGTAATCATTATACCTACTCCCTGTTATTCATGTACTGTGTAATTATTATACCTACCCCCTGTTATTCATGTACCGTGTAATCATGATACCCTACCCCTGTTATTCATGTACCAAATAATCATTATACCCTACCCCCTGTTATTCATGTACTGTGTAATCATTATACCCTACCCCCTGTTATTCATATACTGTGTAATCATTATACCCTACCCCCTGTTATTCACGTACTGTGTAACCATTATACCCTACCCCCTGTTTTTCATGTACTGTGTAATCATTATACCCTACCCCCTGTTATTCATGTACCGTGTAATCATTATACCCTACCCCCTGTTATACATGTACCGTGTAATCATTATACCCTACCCCTGTTATACATGTACTGTGTAACCATTATACCTACCCCCTGTTATTCATGTACTGTGTAATCATTATACCCTACCCCCTGTTATTCAAGTACTGTGCAATCATTATACCTACCCCCTGTTATTCATGTACTGTGTAATCATTATACACTACCCCCCGTTATTCATGTACTGTGTAGTCATTATACCCTACCCCCTGTTATTTATGTACTGTGTAATCATTATACCCTACCCCCTGTTATTCATGTACTGTGTAACCATTATACCCCTACCCCCTGTTATTCATGTACTGTGTTATCATTATACCCTAGCCCCTGTTATTCATGTACTGTGTAATCATTATACCCTACCCCCCGTTATTCATGTACCGTGTAATCATTATACCTACCCCTGTTATTCATGTACCTTGTAATCATTATACCCTACCCCCTGTTATACATGTACTGTGTAATCATTATACCCTACCCCCTGTTATTCATGTACCGTGTAATCATTATACCTACCCCTGTTATTCATGTACCTTGTAATCATTATACCCTACCCCCTGTTATACATGTACTGTGTAATCATTATACCCTACCCCCTGTTATTCATGTACCGTGTAATCATTATACCCTACCCCCTGTTATACATGTACTGTGTAATCATTATACCCTACCCCGTTATACATGTACTATGTAATCATTATAACCTACCCCCTGTTTTTCATGTACCGTGTAATCATTATACTCTACCCCCTGTTATTCATGTACCGTGTAATCATTATACCCTACCCCCTGTTATTCATGTACTGTGTAATCATTATACCCTACCCCCTGTAATTCATGTACTGTGTTATCATTATACCCTACCCCCTGTTATTCATGTACTCTGTAATCATTATACCCTACCCCCTGTTATTCATGTACTGTGTAATCATTATACCCTACCCCCTGTTATTCATGTACTGTGTAATCATTATACCCTACCCCCTGTTATTCATGTACTGTGTAATCATTATACCTACCACTGTTATAAATATACCGTGTAATCATTGTACCCTACCCTCTGTTATTCATGTACTGTGTAATCATTATACCCTACCCCCTGTTATTCATATACTGTGTAATCATTAAACCCTACCCCCTGTTATTCATGTACCGTGTAATTATTATACCTACCCCTGTTATTCATGTACCGTGTAATCATTATACCCTACCCCCTGTAATACATGTACTGTGTAATTATTATACACTACCCCCTGTTATTCATGTACCGTGTAATCATTATACCTACTCCCTGTTATTCATGTACCGTGTAATCATTATACCTACCCCTGTTATTCATGTACCGTGTAATCATTATACCCTACCCCCTGTTATTCGTGTACCGTGTAATCATTATACCCTACCCCGTTATTCATGTACTGTGCAATAATTATACCCTACCCCCTGTTATACATGTACTGTGTAATTATTATACCCTACCCCCTGTTATTCATGTACCGTGTAATCATTATACCTACTCCCTGTTATTCATGTACTGTGTAATTATTATACCTACCCCCTGTTATTCATGTACCGTGTAATCATGATACCCTACCCCTGTTATTCATGTACCAAATAATCATTATACCCTACCCCCTGTTATTCATGTACTGTGTAATCATTATACCCTACCCCCTGTTATTCATATACTGTGTAATCATTATACCCTACCCCCTGTTATTCACGTACTGTGTAACCATTATACCCTACCCCCTGTTTTTCATGTACTGTGTAATCATTATACCCTACCCCCTGTTATTCATGTACCGTGTAATCATTATACCCTACCCCCTGTTATACATGTACCGTGTAATCATTATACCCTACCCCTGTTATACATGTACTGTGTAACCATTATACCTACCCCCTGTTATTCATGTACTGTGTAATCATTATACCCTACCCCCTGTTATTCAAGTACTGTGCAATCATTATACCTACCCCCTGTTATTCATGTACTGTGTAATCATTATACACTACCCCCCGTTATTCATGTACTGTGTAGTCATTATACCCTACCCCCTGTTATTTATGTACTGTGTAATCATTATACCCTACCCCCTGTTATTCATGTACTGTGTAACCATTATACCCCTACCCCCTGTTATTCATGTACTGTGTTATCATTATACCCTAGCCCCTGTTATTCATGTACTGTGTAATCATTATACCCTACCCCCCGTTATTCATGTACCGTGTAATCATTATACCTACCCCTGTTATTCATGTACCTTGTAATCATTATACCCTACCCCCTGTTATACATGTACTGTGTAATCATTATACCCTACCCCCTGTTATTCATGTACCGTGTAATCATTATACTCTACCCCCTGTTATTCATGTACCGTGTAATCATTATACCCTACCCCCTGTTATTCATGTACTGTGTAATCATTATACCCTACCCCATGTAATTCATGTACTGTGTTATCATTATACCCTACCCCCTGTTATTCATGTACTCTGTAATCATTATACCCTACCCCCTGTTATTCATGTACTGTGTAATCATTATACCCTACCCCCTGTTATTCATGTACTGTGTAATCATTATACCCTACCCCCTATTATTCATGTACTGTGTAATCATTATACCTACCACTGTTATAAATATACCGTGTAATCATTGTACCCTACCCCCTGTTATTCATATACTGTGTAATCATTATACCCTACCCTCTGTTATTCATGTACTGTGTAATCATTATACCCTACCCCCTGTTATTCATATACTGTGTAATCATTATACCCTACCCCCTGTTATTCATGTACCGTGTAATCATTAAACCCTACCCCCTGTTATTCATGTACCGTGTAATTATTATACCTACCCCTGTTATTCATGTACCGTGTAATCATTATACCCTACCCCCTGTAATACATGTACTGTGTAATTATTATACACTACCCCCTGTTATTCATGTACCGTGTAATCATTATACCTACCCCTGTTATTCATGTACCTTGTAATCATTATACCCTACCCCCTGTTATACATGTACTGTGTAATCATTATACCCTACCCCCTGTTATTCATGTACCGTGTAATCATTATACTCTACCCCCTGTTATTCATGTACCGTGTAATCATTATACCCTACCCCCTGTTATTCATGTACTGTGTAATCATTATACCCTACCCCCTGTAATTCATGTACTGTGTTATCATTATACCCTACCCCCTGTTATTCATGTACTCTGTAATCATTATACCCTACCCCCTGTTATTCATGTACTGTGTAATCATTATACCCTACCCCCTGTTATTCATGTACTGTGTAATCATTATACCCTACCCCCTATTATTCATGTACTGTGTAATCATTATACCTACCACTGTTATAAATATACCGTGTAATCATTGTACCCTACCCCCTGTTATTCATATACTGTGTAATCATTATACCCTACCCTCTGTTATTCATGTACTGTGTAATCATTATACCCTACCCCCTGTTATTCATATACTGTGTAATCATTATACCCTACCCCCTGTTATTCATGTACCGTGTAATCATTAAACCCTACCCCCTGTTATTCATGTACCGTGTAATTATTATACCTACCCCTGTTATTCATGTACCGTGTAATCATTATACCCTACCCCCTGTAATACATGTACTGTGTAATTATTATACACTACCCCCTGTTATTCATGTACCGTGTAATCATTATACCTACTCCCTGTTATTCATGTACCGTGTAATCATTATACCTACCCCTGTTATTCATGTACCGTGTAATCATTATACCCTACCCCCTGTTATTCGTGTACCGTGTAATCATTATACCCTACCCCGTTATTCATGTACTGTGCAATAATTATACCCTACCCCCTGTTATACATGTACTGTGTAATTATTATACCCTACCCCCTGTTATTCATGTACCGTGTAATCATTATACCTACTCCCTGTTATTCATGTACTGTGTAATCATTATACCCTACTCCCTGTTATTCATGTACTGTGTAATCATTATACCCTACTCCCTGTTATTCATGTACTGTGTAATTATTATACCTACCCCCTGTTATTCATGTACCGTGTAATCATGATACCCTACCCCTGTTATTCATGTACCAAATAATCATTATACCCTACCCCCTGTTATTCATGTACTGTGTAATCATTATACCCTACCCCCTGTTATTCATATACTGTGTAATCATTATACCCTACCCCCTGTTATTCACGTACTGTGTAACCATTATACCCTACCCCCTGTTTTTCATGTACTGTGTAATCATTATACCCTACCCCCTGTTATTCATGTACCGTGTAATCATTATACCCTACCCCCTGTTATACATGTACCGTGTAATCATTATACCCTACCCCTGTTATACATGTACTGTGTAACCATTATACCTACCCCCTGTTATTCATGTACTGTGTAATCATTATACCCTACCCCCTGTTATTCAAGTACTGTGCAATCATTATACCTACCCCCTGTTATTCATGTACTGTGTAATCATTATACCCTACCCCCCGTTATTCATGTACTGTGTAGTCATTATACCCTACCCCCTGTTATTTATTTACTGTGTAATCATTATACCCTACCCCCTGTTATTCATGTACTGTGTAACCATTATACCCCTACCCCCTGTTATTCATGTACTGTGTTATCATTATACCCTAGCCCCTGTTATTCATGTACTGTGTAATCATTATACCCTACCCCCCGTTATTCATGTACCGTGTAATCATTATACCTACCCCTGTTATTCATGTACCTTGTAATCATTATACCCTACCCCCTGTTATACATGTACTGTGTAATCATTATACCCTACCCCCTGTTATTCATGTACCGTGTAATCATTATACCCTACCCCCTGTTATACATGTACTGTGTAATCATTATACCCTACCCCGTTATACATGTACTATGTAATCATTATAACCTACCCCCTGTTTTTCATGTACCGTGTAATCATTATACCCTACCCCCTGTTATACATGTACTATGTAATCATTATACCCTACACCCTGTTATTCATGTACTGTGTAATCATTATACCCTACCCCCCGTTATTCATGTACTGTGTAATCATTATACCTACCCCCTGTTATTCATGTACTGTGTAATCATTATACCCTACCCCCTGTTATTCATGTACTGTGTAACCATTATACCTACCCACTGTTATTTATGTACTGTGTAATCATTATACCCTACCCCTTGTTATTCATGTACCGTGTAATCATTATACCTCCCCCTGTTATTCATGTACTGTGTAATCATTATACCCTACCCCTTGTTATTCATGTACTGTGTAATCATTATACCTACCCCCTGTTATTCATGTACTGTGTAATCATTATACCCTACCCCTTGTTATTCATGTACTGTGTAATCATTGTACCCTACCCCCGTTATTCTTGTACTGTGTAATCATTATACATACCCCCTGTTATTTATGTACTGTGTAATCATTATACCCTACCCCCTGTTATACATGTACTGTGTAATCATTATACCCTACCCCCTGTTATACATGTACTGTGTAATCATTATACCCTACCCCCTGTTATTCATATACTGTGCAATCATTGTACCCAACCCCCTGTTATTCATGTACTGTGTAACAATTATACCCTACCCCCTGTTATTCATGTACTGTGTAATCATTATACCCTACCCCCTGTTATTCATGTACTGTGTAACCATTATACCCTACCCCCTGTTATTCATATACTGTGTAATCATTATACCCTACCCCTTGTTATTCATGTACTGTGTAATCATTATACCCTACCCCCTGTTATTCATGTACTGTGTAATCATTATACCTACCCCCTGTTATACATGTTCTGTGTAATCATTATTCCCTACCCCCTGTTATACATGTACTGTGTAATCATTATACCTACCCCCTGTTATACATGTACTGTGTAATCATTATACCCTACCCCCTGTTATACATGTACTGTGTAATCATTATACCCTACCCCCTGTTATTCATATACTGTGCAATCATTGTACCCAACCCCCTGTTATTCATGTACTGTGTAACAATTATACCCTACCCCCTGTTATTCATGTACTGTGTAATCATTATACCCTACCCCCTGTTATTCATGTACTGTGTAATCATTATACCCTACCCCCTGTTATTCATGTAATGTGTAATCATTATACCCTACCCCCCGTTATTCATGTACTGTGTAATCATTATACCCTACCCCCTGTTATACATGTACTGTGTAATCATTATACCCTACCCCCTGTTATTCATGTACTGTGTAACCATTAAACCCTACCCCTGTTATTCATGTACTGTGTAATCATTATACCCTACCCCCTGTTATTCATGTACTGTGTAATCATTATACCTACCCCTGTTATTCATGTACTGTGTAATCATTATACCCTACCCCCTGTTATTCATGTACTGTGTAACCATTATACCCTACCCCCTGTTATTCATGTACTGTGTAATCATTATCCCTACCTCTGTTATACATGTACTGTGTAATCATTATACCCTACCCCCTGTTATTCATGTAATGTGTAATCATTATACCTACCCCCTGTTTTTCATGTACTGTGTAATCATTATACCCTACCCCCTGTTATTCATGTACTGTGCAATCATTACACACTACCCCCTGTTATACATGTACTGTGTAATCATTATACCCTACCCCTGTTATTCATGTACTGTGTAATCATTATCCCTACCTCTGTTATACATGTACTGTGTAATCATTATACCCTACCCCCTGTTATTCATGTAATGTGTAATCATTATACCTACCCCCTGTTTTTCATGTACTGTGTAATCATTATACCCTACCCCCTGTTATTCATGTACTGTGCAATCATTATACCCTACCCCCTGTTATACATGTACTGTGTAATCATTATACCCTACCCCTGTTATTCATGTACTGTGTAATCATTATACCCTACCCCCTGTTATACATGTACTGTGTAATCATTATACCCTACCCCCTGTTATTCATGTACTGTGCAATCATTATACCCTACCCCCTGTTATTCGTGTACTGTGTAATCATTATATCCTACCCCCTGTTATACATGTACTGTGTAATCATTACACCCTACCCCCTGTTATTCATGTGCTGTGTAATCATTATACCCTACCCCCTGTTATTCATGTACTGTGTAATCATTATACCCTACCCCCTGTTATACATGTACCGTGTAATCATTATACCCTACCCCCTGTTATACATGTACTGTGTAATCATTATACCCTACCCCCTGTTATTCATGTACCGTGCAATCATTATACCCTACCCCCTGTTATTCATGTACTGTGTAATCATTATACCCTACTCCTTGTTATTCATGTATTGTGTAATCATTAGACCCTACCCCCTGTTATTCATGTACTGTGTAATCATTATACCCTACCCCCTGTTATTCATGTACTGTGTAATCATTATACCCTACCCCCTGTTATTCATATACCGTGTAATGATTATACCCTACCCCCTGTTATTCATGTACCGTGTAATCATTATACCCTACCCCCTGTTATTCATGTACCGTGTAATGATTATACCCTACCCCCTGTTATTCATGTACTGTGTAATCATTATACCTACCCCTGTTATTCATGTACTGTGTAATCATTATACCTACCCCCTTTTATACATGTTCTGTGTAATCATTATTCCCTACCCCCTGTTATACATGTACTGTGTAATCATTATACCCTACCCCCTGTTATACATGTACTGTGTAATCATTATACCTACCCCCTGTTATTCATGTACTGTGTAATCATTATACCCTACTCCCTGTTATTCATGTACTGTGTAATCATTATACCTACCCCCTGTTATACATGTACTGTGTAATCATTATACCCTACCCCCTGTTATACATGTACTGTGTAATCATTATACCCTACCCCCTGTTATTCATATACTGTGTAATCATTATACCCTACCCCCTGTTATTCATGTACTGTGTAATCATTATACCCTACCCCCTGTTATTCATGTACTGTGTAATCATTATACCCTACCCCCTGTTATTCATGTACTGTGTAATCATTATACCCTACCCCCCGTTATTCATGTACTGTGTAATCATTATACCCTACCCCCTGTTATACATGTACTGTGTAATCATTATACCCTACCCCCTGTTATTCATGTACTGTGTAACCATTAAACCCTACCCCTGTTATTCATGTACTGTGTAATCATTATACCCTACCCCCTGTTATTCATGTACTGTGTAATCATTATACCTACCCCTGTTATTCATGTACTGTGTAATCATTATACCCTACCCCCTGTTATTCATGTACTGTGTAATCATTATCCCTACCTCTGTTATACATGTACAGTACTGTGTAATCATTATACCCTACCCCCTGTTATTCAAATAATGTGTAATCATTATACCTACCCCCTGTTTTTCATGTACTGTGTAATCATTATACCCTACCCCCTGTTATTCATGTACTGTGCAATCATTATACCCTACCCCCTGTTATACATGTACTGTGTAATCATTATACCCTACCCCTGTTATTCATGTACTGTGTAATCATTATACCCTACCCCCTGTTATACATGTACTGTGTAATCATTATACCCTACCCCCTGTTATTCATGTACTGTGCAATCATTATACCCTACCCCCTGTTATTCGTGTACTGTGTAATCATTATATCCTACCCCCTGTTATACATGTACTGTGTAATCATTACACCCTACCCCCTGTTATTCATGTGCTGTGTAATCATTATACCCTACCCCCTGTTATTCATGTACTGTGTAATCATTATACCCTACCCCCTGTTATACATGTACCGTGTAATCATTATACCCTACCCCCTGTTATACATGTACTGTGTAATCATTATACCCTACCCCCTGTTATTCATGTGCCGTGCAATCATTATACCCTACCCCCTGTTATTCATGTACTGTGTAATAATTATACCCTACTCCCTGTTATTCATGTACTGTGTAATCATTAGACCCTACCCCCTGATATTCATGTACTGTGTAATCATTATACCCTACCCCCTGTTATTCATGTACTGTGTAATCATTATACCCTACCCCCTGTTATTCATATACCGTGTAATGATTATACCCTACCCCATGTTATTCATGTACCGTGTAATCATTATACCCTACCCCCTGTTATACATGTACTGTGTAATCATTATACCCTACCCCTGTTATTCATGTACTGTGTAATCATTATACCCTACCCCCTGTTATACATGTACTGTGTAATCATTATACCCTACCCCCTGTTATACATGTACTGTGTAATCATTATACCTACCCCCTGTTATTCATGTACTGTGTAATCATTATACCCTACTCCCTGTTATTCATGTACTGTGTAATCATTATACCTACCCCCTGTTATACATGTACTGTGTAATCATTATACCCTACCCCCTGTTATACATGTACTGTGTAATCATTATACCCTACCCCCTGTTATTCATATACTGTGTAATCATTATACCCTACCCCCTGTTATTCATGTACTGTGTAATCATTATACCCTACCCCCTGTTATTCATGTACTGTGTAATCATTATACCCTACCCCCTGTTATTCATGTACTGTGTAATCATTATACCCTACCCCCCGTTATTCATGTACTGTGTAATCATTATACCCTACCCCCTGTTATACATGTACTGTGTAATCATTATACCCTACCCCCTGTTATTCATGTACTGTGTAACCATTAAACCCTACCCCTGTTATTCATGTACTGTGTAATCATTATACCCTACCCCCTGTTATTCATGTACTGTGTAATCATTATACCTACCCCTGTTATTCATGTACTGTGTAATCATTATACCCTACCCCCTGTTATTCATGTACTGTGTAATCATTATCCCTACCTCTGTTATACATGTACAGTACTGTGTAATCATTATACCCTACCCCCTGTTATTCAAATAATGTGTAATCATTATACCTACCCCCTGTTTTTCATGTACTGTGTAATCATTATACCCTACCCCCTGTTATTCATGTACTGTGCAATCATTATACCCTACCCCCTGTTATACATGTACTGTGTAATCATTATACCCTACCCCTGTTATTCATGTACTGTGTAATCATTATACCCTACCCCCTGTTATACATGTACTGTGTAATCATTATACCCTACCCCCTGTTATTCATGTACTGTGCAATCATTATACCCTACCCCCTGTTATTCGTGTACTGTGTAATCATTATATCCTACCCCCTGTTATACATGTACTGTGTAATCATTACACCCTACCCCCTGTTATTCATGTGCTGTGTAATCATTATACCCTACCCCCTGTTATTCATGTACTGTGTAATCATTATACCCTACCCCCTGTTATACATGTACCGTGTAATCATTATACCCTACCCCCTGTTATACATGTACTGTGTAATCATTATACCCTACCCCCTGTTATTCATGTGCCGTGCAATCATTATACCCTACCCCCTGTTATTCATGTACTGTGTAATAATTATACCCTACTCCCTGTTATTCATGTACTGTGTAATCATTAGACCCTACCCCCTGATATTCATGTACTGTGTAATCATTATACCCTACCCCCTGTTATTCATGTACTGTGTAATCATTATACCCTACCCCCTGTTATTCATATACCGTGTAATGATTATACCCTACCCCATGTTATTCATGTACCGTGTAATCATTATACCCTACCCCCTGTTATTCATGTACCGTGTAATCATTATACCCTACCCCCTGTTATTCATGTACTGTGTAATCATTATACCTACCCCTGTTATTCATGTACTGTGTAATCATTATACCCTACCCCCTGTTATTCATGTACTGTGTAATCATTATACCCTACCCCCTGTTATTCATGTACTGTGTAATCATTATACCCTACCCCTTGTTATTCATGTACCGTGTAATCATTATACCTCCCCCTGTTATTCATGTACTGTGTAATCATTATACCCTACCCCTTGTTATTCATGTACTGTGTAATCATTATACCTACCCCCTGTTATTCATGTACTGTGTAATCATTATACCCTACCCCTTGTTATTCATGTACTGTGTAATCATTGTACCCTACCCCCGTTATTCTTGTACTGTGTAATCATTATACATACCCCCTGTTATTTATGTACTGTGTAATCATTATACCCTACCCCCTGTTATACATGTACTGTGTAATCATTATACCCTACCCCCTGTTATACATGTACTGTGTAATCATTATACCCTACCCCCTGTTATTCATATACTGTGCAATCATTGTACCCAACCCCCTGTTATTCATGTACTGTGTAACAATTATACCCTACCCCCTGTTATTCATGTACTGTGTAATCATTATACCCTACCCCCTGTTATTCATGTACTGTGTAACCATTATACCCTACCCCCTGTTATTCATATACTGTGTAATCATTATACCCTACCCCTTGTTATTCATGTACTGTGTAATCATTATACCCTACCCCCTGTTATTCATGTACTGTGTAATCATTATACCTACCCCCTGTTATACATGTTCTGTGTAATCATTATTCCCTACCCCCTGTTATACATGTACTGTGTAATCATTATACCTACCCCCTGTTATACATGTACTGTGTAATCATTATACCCTACCCCCTGTTATACATGTACTGTGTAATCATTATACCCTACCCCCTGTTATTCATATACTGTGCAATCATTGTACCCAACCCCCTGTTATTCATGTACTGTGTAACAATTATACCCTACCCCCTGTTATTCATGTACTGTGTAATCATTATACCCTACCCCCTGTTATTCATGTACTGTGTAATCATTATACCCTACCCCCTGTTATTCATGTAATGTGTAATCATTATACCCTACCCCCCGTTATTCATGTACTGTGTAATCATTATACCCTACCCCCTATTATACATGTACTGTGTAATCATTATACCCTACCCCCTGTTATTCATGTACTGTGTAACCATTAAACCCTACCCCTGTTATTCATGTACTGTGTAATCATTATACCCTACCCCCTGTTATTCATGTACTGTGTAATCATTATACCTACCCCTGTTATTCATGTACTGTGTAATCATTATACCCTACCCCCTGTTATTCATGTACTGTGTAACCATTATACCCTACCCCCTGTTATTCATGTACTGTGTAATCATTATCCCTACCTCTGTTATACATGTACTGTGTAATCATTATACCCTACCCCCTGTTATTCATGTAATGTGTAATCATTATACCTACCCCCTGTTTTTCATGTACTGTGTAATCATTATACCCTACCCCCTGTTATTCATGTACTGTGCAATCATTACACACTACCCCCTGTTATACATGTACTGTGTAATCATTATACCCTACCCCTGTTATTCATGTACTGTGTAATCATTATCCCTACCTCTGTTATACATGTACTGTGTAATCATTATACCCTACCCCCTGTTATTCATGTAATGTGTAATCATTATACCTACCCCCTGTTTTTCATGTACTGTGTAATCATTATACCCTACCCCCTGTTATTCATGTACTGTGCAATCATTATACCCTACCCCCTGTTATACATGTACTGTGTAATCATTATACCCTACCCCTGTTATTCATGTACTGTGTAATCATTATACCCTACCCCCTGTTATACATGTACTGTGTAATCATTATACCCTACCCCCTGTTATTCATGTACTGTGCAATCATTATACCCTACCCCCTGTTATTCGTGTACTGTGTAATCATTATATCCTACCCCCTGTTATACATGTACTGTGTAATCATTACACCCTACCCCCTGTTATTCATGTGCTGTGTAATCATTATACCCTACCCCCTGTTATTCATGTACTGTGTAATCATTATACCCTACCCCCTGTTATACATGTACCGTGTAATCATTATACCCTACCCCCTGTTATACATGTACTGTGTAATCATTATACCCTACCCCCTGTTATTCATGTACCGTGCAATCATTATACCCTACCCCCTGTTATTCATGTACTGTGTAATCATTATACCCTACTCCTTGTTATTCATGTATTGTGTAATCATTAGACCCTACCCCCTGTTATTCATGTACTGTGTAATCATTATACCCTACCCCCTGTTATTCATGTACTGTGTAATCATTATACCCTACCCCCTGTTATTCATATACCGTGTAATGATTATACCCTACCCCCTGTTATTCATGTACCGTGTAATCATTATACCCTACCCCCTGTTATTCATGTACCGTGTAATGATTATACCCTACCCCCTGTTATTCATGTACTGTGTAATCATTATACCTACCCCTGTTATTCATGTACTGTGTAATCATTATACCTACCCCCTTTTATACATGTTCTGTGTAATCATTATTCCCTACCCCCTGTTATACATGTACTGTGTAATCATTATACCCTACCCCCTGTTATACATGTACTGTGTAATCATTATACCTACCCCCTGTTATTCATGTACTGTGTAATCATTATACCCTACTCCCTGTTATTCATGTACTGTGTAATCATTATACCTACCCCCTGTTATACATGTACTGTGTAATCATTATACCCTACCCCCTGTTATACATGTACTGTGTAATCATTATACCCTACCCCCTGTTATTCATATACTGTGTAATCATTATACCCTACCCCCTGTTATTCATGTACTGTGTAATCATTATACCCTACCCCCTGTTATTCATGTACTGTGTAATCATTATACCCTACCCCCTGTTATTCATGTACTGTGTAATCATTATACCCTACCCCCCGTTATTCATGTACTGTGTAATCATTATACCCTACCCCCTGTTATACATGTACTGTGTAATCATTATACCCTACCCCCTGTTATTCATGTACTGTGTAACCATTAAACCCTACCCCTGTTATTCATGTACTGTGTAATCATTATACCCTACCCCCTGTTATTCATGTACTGTGTAATCATTATACCTACCCCTGTTATTCATGTACTGTGTAATCATTATACCCTACCCCCTGTTATTCATGTACTGTGTAATCATTATCCCTACCTCTGTTATACATGTACAGTACTGTGTAATCATTATACCCTACCCCCTGTTATTCAAATAATGTGTAATCATTATACCTACCCCCTGTTTTTCATGTACTGTGTAATCATTATACCCTACCCCCTGTTATTCATGTACTGTGCAATCATTATACCCTACCCCCTGTTATACATGTACTGTGTAATCATTATACCCTACCCCTGTTATTCATGTACTGTGTAATCATTATACCCTACCCCCTGTTATACATGTACTGTGTAATCATTATACCCTACCCCCTGTTATTCATGTACTGTGCAATCATTATACCCTACCCCCTGTTATTCGTGTACTGTGTAATCATTATATCCTACCCCCTGTTATACATGTACTGTGTAATCATTACACCCTACCCCCTGTTATTCATGTGCTGTGTAATCATTATACCCTACCCCCTGTTATTCATGTACTGTGTAATCATTATACCCTACCCCCTGTTATACATGTACCGTGTAATCATTATACCCTACCCCCTGTTATACATGTACTGTGTAATCATTATACCCTACCCCCTGTTATTCATGTGCCGTGCAATCATTATACCCTACCCCCTGTTATTCATGTACTGTGTAATAATTATACCCTACTCCCTGTTATTCATGTACTGTGTAATCATTAGACCCTACCCCCTGATATTCATGTACTGTGTAATCATTATACCCTACCCCCTGTTATTCATGTACTGTGTAATCATTATACCCTACCCCCTGTTATTCATATACCGTGTAATGATTATACCCTACCCCATGTTATTCATGTACCGTGTAATCATTATACCCTACCCCCTGTTATTCATGTACCGTGTAATCATTATACCCTACCCCCTGTTATTCATGTACTGTGTAATCATTATACCTACCCCTGTTATTCATGTACTGTGTAATCATTATACCTACCCCCTGTTATTCATGTACTGTGTAATCATTATACCCTACTCCCTGTTATTCATGTACTGTGTAATCATTATACCTACCCCCTGTTATACATGTACTGTGTAATCATTATACCCTACCCCCTGTTATACATGTACTGTGTAATCATTATACCCTACCCCCTGTTATTCATATACTGTGCAATCATTGTACCCAACCCCCTGTTATTCATGTACTGTGTAACAATTATACCCTACCCCCTGTTATTCATGTACTGTGTAATCATTATACCCTACCCCCTGTTATTCATGTACTGTGTAATCATTATACCCTACCCCCTGTTATTCATGTAATGTGTAATCATTATACCCTACCCCCCGTTATTCATGTACTGTGTAATCATTATACCCTACCCCCTGTTATACATGTACTGTGTAATCATTATACCCTACCCCCTGTTATTCATGTACCGTGTAATCATTATACCCTACCCCCTGTTATACATGTACTGTGTAATTATTATACCTACCCCTGTTATTCATGTACCGTGTAACCATTATACCCTACCCCTGTTATTCATGTACTGTGTAACCATTAAACCCTACCCCTGTTATTCATGTACTGTGTAATCATTATACCCTACCCCCTGTTATTCATGTACTGTGTAATCATTATACCTACCCCTGTTATTCATGTACTGTGTAATCATTATACCCTACCCCCTGTTATTCATGTACTGTGTAACCATTATACCCTACCCCCTGTTATTCATGTACTGTGTAATCATTATCCCTACCTCTGTTATACATGTACTGTGTAATCATTATACCCTACCCCCTGTTATTCATGTAATGTGTAATCATTATACCTACCCCCTGTTTTTCATGTACTGTGTAATCATTATACCCTACCCCCTGTTATTCATGTACTGTGCAATCATTACACACTACCCCCTGTTATACATGTACTGTGTAATCATTATACCCTACCCCTGTTATTCATGTACTGTGTAATCATTATCCCTACCTCTGTTATACATGTACTGTGTAATCATTATACCCTACCCCCTGTTATTCATGTAATGTGTAATCATTATACCTACCCCCTGTTTTTCATGTACTGTGTAATCATTATACCCTACCCCCTGTTATTCATGTACTGTGCAATCATTATACCCTACCCCCTGTTATACATGTACTGTGTAATCATTATACCCTACCCCTGTTATTCATGTACTGTGTAATCATTATACCCTACCCCCTGTTATACATGTACTGTGTAATCATTATACCCTACCCCCTGTTATTCATGTACTGTGCAATCATTATACCCTACCCCCTGTTATTCGTGTACTGTGTAATCATTATATCCTACCCCCTGTTATACATGTACTGTGTAATCATTACACCCTACCCCCTGTTATTCATGTGCTGTGTAATCATTATACCCTACCCCCTGTTATTCATGTACTGTGTAATCATTATACCCTACCCCCTGTTATACATGTACCGTGTAATCATTATACCCTACCCCCTGTTATACATGTACTGTGTAATCATTATACCCTACCCCCTGTTATTCATGTACCGTGCAATCATTATACCCTACCCCCTGTTATTCATGTACTGTGTAATCATTATACCCTACTCCTTGTTATTCATGTATTGTGTAATCATTAGACCCTACCCCCTGTTATTCATGTACTGTGTAATCATTATACCCTACCCCCTGTTATTCATGTACTGTGTAATCATTATACCCTACCCCCTGTTATTCATATACCGTGTAATGATTATACCCTACCCCCTGTTATTCATGTACCGTGTAATCATTATACCCTACCCCCTGTTATTCATGTACCGTGTAATGATTATACCCTACCCCCTGTTATTCATGTACTGTGTAATCATTATACCTACCCCTGTTATTCATGTACTGTGTAATCATTATACCTACCCCCTTTTATACATGTTCTGTGTAATCATTATTCCCTACCCCCTGTTATACATGTACTGTGTAATCATTATACCCTACCCCCTGTTATACATGTACTGTGTAATCATTATACCTACCCCCTGTTATTCATGTACTGTGTAATCATTATACCCTACTCCCTGTTATTCATGTACTGTGTAATCATTATACCTACCCCCTGTTATACATGTACTGTGTAATCATTATACCCTACCCCCTGTTATACATGTACTGTGTAATCATTATACCCTACCCCCTGTTATTCATATACTGTGTAATCATTATACCCTACCCCCTGTTATTCATGTACTGTGTAATCATTATACCCTACCCCCTGTTATTCATATACTGTGCAATCATTGTACCCAACCCCCTGTTATTCATGTACTGTGTAACAATTATACCCTACCCCCTGTTATTCATGTACTGTGTAATCATTATACCCTACCCCCTGTTATTCATGTACTGTGTAATCATTATACCCTACCCCCTGTTATTCATGTAATGTGTAATCATTATACCCTACCCCCCGTTATTCATGTACTGTGTAATCATTATACCCTACCCCCTGTTATACATGTACTGTGTAATCATTATACCCTACCCCCTGTTATTCATGTACTGTGTAACCATTAAACCCTACCCCTGTTATTCATGTACTGTGTAATCATTATACCCTACCCCCTGTTATTCATGTACTGTGTAATCATTATACCTACCCCTGTTATTCATGTACTGTGTAATCATTATACCCTACCCCCTGTTATTCATGTACTGTGTAACCATTATACCCTACCCCCTGTTATTCATGTACTGTGTAATCATTATCCCTACCTCTGTTATACATGTACTGTGTAATCATTATACCCTACCCCCTGTTATTCATGTAATGTGTAATCATTATACCTACCCCCTGTTTTTCATGTACTGTGTAATCATTATACCCTACCCCCTGTTATTCATGTACTGTGCAATCATTACACACTACCCCCTGTTATACATGTACTGTGTAATCATTATACCCTACCCCTGTTATTCATGTACTGTGTAATCATTATCCCTACCTCTGTTATACATGTACTGTGTAATCATTATACCCTACCCCCTGTTATTCATGTAATGTGTAATCATTATACCTACCCCCTGTTTTTCATGTACTGTGTAATCATTATACCCTACCCCCTGTTATTCATGTACTGTGCAATCATTATACCCTACCCCCTGTTATACATGTACTGTGTAATCATTATACCCTACCCCTGTTATTCATGTACTGTGTAATCATTATACCCTACCCCCTGTTATACATGTACTGTGTAATCATTATACCCTACCCCCTGTTATTCATGTACTGTGCAATCATTATACCCTACCCCCTGTTATTCGTGTACTGTGTAATCATTATATCCTACCCCCTGTTATACATGTACTGTGTAATCATTACACCCTACCCCCTGTTATTCATGTGCTGTGTAATCATTATACCCTACCCCCTGTTATTCATGTACTGTGTAATCATTATACCCTACCCCCTGTTATACATGTACCGTGTAATCATTATACCCTACCCCCTGTTATACATGTACTGTGTAATCATTATACCCTACCCCCTGTTATTCATGTACCGTGCAATCATTATACCCTACCCCCTGTTATTCATGTACTGTGTAATCATTATACCCTACTCCTTGTTATTCATGTATTGTGTAATCATTAGACCCTACCCCCTGTTATTCATGTACTGTGTAATCATTATACCCTACCCCCTGTTATTCATGTACTGTGTAATCATTATACCCTACCCCCTGTTATTCATATACCGTGTAATGATTATACCCTACCCCCTGTTATTCATGTACCGTGTAATCATTATACCCTACCCCCTGTTATTCATGTACCGTGTAATGATTATACCCTACCCCCTGTTATTCATGTACTGTGTAATCATTATACCTACCCCTGTTATTCATGTACTGTGTAATCATTATACCTACCCCCTTTTATACATGTTCTGTGTAATCATTATTCCCTACCCCCTGTTATACATGTACTGTGTAATCATTATACCCTACCCCCTGTTATACATGTACTGTGTAATCATTATACCTACCCCCTGTTATTCATGTACTGTGTAATCATTATACCCTACTCCCTGTTATTCATGTACTGTGTAATCATTATACCTACCCCCTGTTATACATGTACTGTGTAATCATTATACCCTACCCCCTGTTATACATGTACTGTGTAATCATTATACCCTACCCCCTGTTATTCATATACTGTGTAATCATTATACCCTACCCCCTGTTATTCATGTACTGTGTAATCATTATACCCTACCCCCTGTTATTCATGTACTGTGTAATCATTATACCCTACCCCCTGTTATTCATGTACTGTGTAATCATTATACCCTACCCCCCGTTATTCATGTACTGTGTAATCATTATACCCTACCCCCTGTTATACATGTACTGTGTAATCATTATACCCTACCCCCTGTTATTCATGTACTGTGTAACCATTAAACCCTACCCCTGTTATTCATGTACTGTGTAATCATTATACCCTACCCCCTGTTATTCATGTACTGTGTAATCATTATACCTACCCCTGTTATTCATGTACTGTGTAATCATTATACCCTACCCCCTGTTATTCATGTACTGTGTAATCATTATCCCTACCTCTGTTATACATGTACAGTACTGTGTAATCATTATACCCTACCCCCTGTTATTCAAATAATGTGTAATCATTATACCTACCCCCTGTTTTTCATGTACTGTGTAATCATTATACCCTACCCCCTGTTATTCATGTACTGTGCAATCATTATACCCTACCCCCTGTTATACATGTACTGTGTAATCATTATACCCTACCCCTGTTATTCATGTACTGTGTAATCATTATACCCTACCCCCTGTTATACATGTACTGTGTAATCATTATACCCTACCCCCTGTTATTCATGTACTGTGCAATCATTATACCCTACCCCCTGTTATTCGTGTACTGTGTAATCATTATATCCTACCCCCTGTTATACATGTACTGTGTAATCATTACACCCTACCCCCTGTTATTCATGTGCTGTGTAATCATTATACCCTACCCCCTGTTATTCATGTACTGTGTAATCATTATACCCTACCCCCTGTTATACATGTACCGTGTAATCATTATACCCTACCCCCTGTTATACATGTACTGTGTAATCATTATACCCTACCCCCTGTTATTCATGTGCCGTGCAATCATTATACCCTACCCCCTGTTATTCATGTACTGTGTAATAATTATACCCTACTCCCTGTTATTCATGTACTGTGTAATCATTAGACCCTACCCCCTGATATTCATGTACTGTGTAATCATTATACCCTACCCCCTGTTATTCATGTACTGTGTAATCATTATACCCTACCCCCTGTTATTCATATACCGTGTAATGATTATACCCTACCCCATGTTATTCATGTACCGTGTAATCATTATACCCTACCCCCTGTTATTCATGTACCGTGTAATCATTATACCCTACCCCCTGTTATTCATGTACTGTGTAATCATTATACCTACCCCTGTTATTCATGTACTGTGTAATCATTATACCTACCCCCTGTTATTCATGTACTGTGTAATCATTATACCCTACTCCCTGTTATTCATGTACTGTGTAATCATTATACCTACCCCCTGTTATACATGTACTGTGTAATCATTATACCCTACCCCCTGTTATACATGTACTGTGTAATCATTATACCCTACCCCCTGTTATTCATATACTGTGCAATCATTGTACCCAACCCCCTGTTATTCATGTACTGTGTAACAATTATACCCTACCCCCTGTTATTCATGTACTGTGTAATCATTATACCCTACCCCCTGTTATTCATGTACTGTGTAATCATTATACCCTACCCCCTGTTATTCATGTAATGTGTAATCATTATACCCTACCCCCCGTTATTCATGTACTGTGTAATCATTATACCCTACCCCCTGTTATACATGTACTGTGTAATCATTATACCCTACCCCCTGTTATTCATGTACTGTGTAACCATTAAACCCTACCCCTGTTATTCATGTACTGTGTAATCATTATACCCTACCCCCTGTTATTCATGTACTGTGTAATCATTATACCTACCCCTGTTATTCATGTACTGTGTAATCATTATACCCTACCCCCTGTTATTCATGTACTGTGTAACCATTATACCCTACCCCCTGTTATTCATGTACTGTGTAATCATTATCCCTACCTCTGTTATACATGTACTGTGTAATCATTATACCCTACCCCCTGTTATTCATGTAATGTGTAATCATTATACCTACCCCCTGTTTTTCATGTACTGTGTAATCATTATACCCTACCCCCTGTTATTCATGTACTGTGCAATCATTACACACTACCCCCTGTTATACATGTACTGTGTAATCATTATACCCTACCCCTGTTATTCATGTACTGTGTAATCATTATCCCTACCTCTGTTATACATGTACTGTGTAATCATTATACCCTACCCCCTGTTATTCATGTAATGTGTAATCATTATACCTACCCCCTGTTTTTCATGTACTGTGTAATCATTATACCCTACCCCCTGTTATTCATGTACTGTGCAATCATTATACCCTACCCCCTGTTATACATGTACTGTGTAATCATTATACCCTACCCCTGTTATTCATGTACTGTGTAATCATTATACCCTACCCCCTGTTATACATGTACTGTGTAATCATTATACCCTACCCCCTGTTATTCATGTACTGTGCAATCATTATACCCTACCCCCTGTTATACATGTACTGTGTAATCATTACACCCTACCCCCTGTTATTCATGTGCTGTGTAATCATTATACCCTACCCCCTGTTATTCATGTACTGTGTAATCATTATACCCTACCCCCTGTTATACATGTACCGTGTAATCATTATACCCTACCCCCTGTTATACATGTACTGTGTAATCATTATACCCTACCCCCTGTTATTCATGTACCGTGCAATCATTATACCCTACCCCCTGTTATTCATGTACTGTGTAATCATTATACCCTACTCCTTGTTATTCATGTATTGTGTAATCATTATACCCTACCCCCTGTTATTCATGTACTGTGTAATCATTATACCCTACCCCCTGTTATTCATGTACTGTGTAATCATTATACCCTACCCCCTGTTATTCATATACCGTGTAATGATTATACCCTACCCCCTGTTATTCATGTACCGTGTAATCATTATACCCTACCCCCTGTTATTCATGTACCGTGTAATGATTATACCCTACCCCCTGTTATTCATGTACTGTGTAATCATTATACCTACCCCTGTTATTCATGTACTGTGTAATCATTATACCTACCCCCTTTTATACATGTTCTGTGTAATCATTATTCCCTACCCCCTGTTATACATGTACTGTGTAATCATTATACCCTACCCCCTGTTATACATGTACTGTGTAATCATTATACCTACCCCCTGTTATTCATGTACTGTGTAATCATTATACCCTACTCCCTGTTATTCATGTACTGTGTAATCATTATACCTACCCCCTGTTATACATGTACTGTGTAATCATTATACCCTACCCCCTGTTATACATGTACTGTGTAATCATTATACCCTACCCCCTGTTATTCATATACTGTGTAATCATTATACCCTACCCCCTGTTATTCATGTACTGTGTAATCATTATACCCTACCCCCTGTTATTCATGTACTGTGTAATCATTATACCCTACCCCCTGTTATTCATGTACTGTGTAATCATTATACCCTACCCCCCGTTATTCATGTACTGTGTAATCATTATACCCTACCCCCTGTTATACATGTACTGTGTAATCATTATACCCTACCCCCTGTTATTCATGTACTGTGTAACCATTAAACCCTACCCCTGTTATTCATGTACTGTGTAATCATTATACCCTACCCCCTGTTATTCATGTACTGTGTAATCATTATACCTACCCCTGTTATTCATGTACTGTGTAATCATTATACCCTACCCCCTGTTATTCATGTACTGTGTAATCATTATCCCTACCTCTGTTATACATGTACAGTACTGTGTAATCATTATACCCTACCCCCTGTTATTCAAATAATGTGTAATCATTATACCTACCCCCTGTTTTTCATGTACTGTGTAATCATTATACCCTACCCCCTGTTATTCATGTACTGTGCAATCATTATACCCTACCCCCTGTTATACATGTACTGTGTAATCATTATACCCTACCCCTGTTATTCATGTACTGTGTAATCATTATACCCTACCCCCTGTTATACATGTACTGTGTAATCATTATACCCTACCCCCTGTTATTCATGTACTGTGCAATCATTATACCCTACCCCCTGTTATTCGTGTACTGTGTAATCATTATATCCTACCCCCTGTTATACATGTACTGTGTAATCATTACACCCTACCCCCTGTTATTCATGTGCTGTGTAATCATTATACCCTACCCCCTGTTATTCATGTACTGTGTAATCATTATACCCTACCCCCTGTTATACATGTACCGTGTAATCATTATACCCTACCCCCTGTTATACATGTACTGTGTAATCATTATACCCTACCCCCTGTTATTCATGTGCCGTGCAATCATTATACCCTACCCCCTGTTATTCATGTACTGTGTAATAATTATACCCTACTCCCTGTTATTCATGTACTGTGTAATCATTAGACCCTACCCCCTGATATTCATGTACTGTGTAATCATTATACCCTACCCCCTGTTATTCATGTACTGTGTAATCATTATACCCTACCCCCTGTTATTCATATACCGTGTAATGATTATACCCTACCCCATGTTATTCATGTACCGTGTAATCATTATACCCTACCCCCTGTTATTCATGTACCGTGTAATCATTATACCCTACCCCCTGTTATTCATGTACTGTGTAATCATTATACCTACCCCTGTTATTCATGTACTGTGTAATCATTATACCCTACCCCCTGTTATTCATGTACTGTGTAATCATTATACCCTACCCCCTGTTATTCATGTACTGTGTAATCATTATACCCTACCCCCCGTTATTCATGTAAAGTGTAATCATTATACCCTACCCCCTGTTATACATGTACTGTGTAATTATTATACCTACCCCCTGTTATACATGTACTGTGTAATCATTATACCCTACCCCTGTTATTCATGTACTGTGTAATCATTATACCCTACCCTCTGTTATTCATGAACTGTGTTATCATTATACCCTACCCCCTGTTATACATGTACTGTGTAATGAATATACCCTACCCCCTGTTATACATGTACTGTGTAATCATTATACCCTACCCCCTGTTATTCATGTACTGTGTAATCATTATAACCTACCCCCTGTTATTCATGTACTGTGTAATCATTATACCCTGCCCCCTGTTATTCATGTACCGTGTAATCATTATACCCTAACCCGTGTTATACATGTACAGTGTAATCATTATACCCTACCCTTGTCATACATGTACTGTGTAATCATTATACCCTACTCCCTGTTATACATGTACTGTGTAATCATTATACACTACCCCCTGTTATTCATGTACTGTGTAAATATTATACCCTACCCCCTGTTATACATGTACTGTGTAATCCTTATCCCTACCCCCTGATATACATGTACCGTGCAATCATTATACCCTACCCCCTGTTATTCATGTACTGTGTAATCATTATACCCTACCCCCTGTTATTCATGTACCGTGCAATCATTAGACCCTACCCCCTGTTATTCATGTACTGTGTAATCATTATACCCTACCCCCTGTTATTCATGTACTGTGTTATCATTATACCCTACCCCCTGATATTCATGTACTGTGTAATCATTATACCCTACCCCCTGTTATTCATGTACCGTGTAATCATTATACCCTACCCCCTGTTATTCATGTACTGTGTAATCATTATACCCTACCTCCTGTTATACATGTACTGTGTAATCATTATACCTACCCCCTGTTATTCATGTACTGTGTAATCATTATACCCTATCCCCTTTTTTTCATATACCGTGTAATCATTATACCCTACCCCCTGTTATTCATGTACCGTGTAATCATTATACCATACCCCCTGTTATTCATGTACCGTGTAATCATTATACCATACCCCCTGTTATTCATGTACCGTGTAATCATTATACCCTACCCCTGTTATTCATGTACTGTGCAATCATTATACCCTACCCCCTGTTATTCATGTACTGTGTAATCATTATACCCTATCCCCTTTTTTTCATATACCGTGTAATCATTATACCCTACCCCCTGTTATTCATGTACCGTGTAATCATTATACCATACCCCCTGTTATTCATGTACCGTGTAATCATTATACCATACCCCCTGTTATTCATGTACCGTGTAATCATTATACCTACCTAGGGTGACCACCCGTCCCCCTTTTGCCGGTACAGTCCCGGTTTTTCGGGAGCTGTACCGGTTTTCTGTGTGTACCGGAAATGTCCCGGATTTTCCTCAATGTGTCCCCATTGTTTGTTTTTTTGTCGCCGGCGGTGCGCGAGTGATTAGCTGCGGTGCACTGTGCGCTGTGCGCGAGTCTGCGGCGACGGCGGCGCGGAGGAGGAGACGGCAGCAGCCCGGCTGGTAAGTATTTTTTTTTTAATGCCTCCCTCCCCCCCCCCGGCAGTTTCGTACCTTGTTGGCCAATCCCCAGCATCCCGGCATTAAGCCCCGCCCCCCGGCATCATCCTTCACCAAGGACTGGCATGTGGAATGGATGGAAGGAAGGGTGCCTGGGGGCGGGGCTTCCGCTTCCTGCGGCAGAGCACACGTGGTGTGTGTCTCTGCCTGCGGCTCCTGGCTCTTCTGCGCGGTGTTTCCCCCCCTCTGCCCGCCCGGGGGGATAGGAGGTGGGTTTTTTATCCTTTGCCTCCTGTCCTGGCGCTTCCCCCCCCTGTCCCCTTGGTTCGGGAGATGGGCGCGGGGGCTGGCAGTGGTGGCTGCGCGGTGTTCCCACATTCTGCCCCGGGAACCCGTGGCTGCCCTCCGGGGGAGGGGGGGCGGCAGTTTACCTTTGTGTCCCGGCGCTCCTATCCCCCCCCCCCCCCAGGTGCGGGAGATGGGCGCGGGGGTGGGTGCAGGGGGAGGCCGAGAGCCACCTGCTCATGGCTGCCTCTGTCTGCACTCCATTGTGTGTGTGTGTGTGTGTGTGTGTACCACTATCTGTGTGTGTGTGTACCAGTGTCTGTGTATGTGTGTACCAGTGTCTGTATGTGTACCAGTGTCTGTATGTGTACCAGTGTCTGTATGTGTACCAGTGTCTGTGTCTGTATGTGTACCTGTGTGTGTGTGTACCAGTGTGTGTGTGTACCAGTGTGTATGTACCAGTGTGTATGTACCAGTGTGTGTGTGTGTGTGTGTGTGTACCAGTGTGTGTGTGTGTGTGTGTACCAGTGTGTGTGTGTGTGTGTGTGTGTGTGTACCAGTGTGTGTGTGTACCAGTGTGAGTGTGTGTGTGTGTGTACCAGTGTGTGTGTGTGTGTGTGTGTGTGTGTACCAGTGTGTGTGTGTGTGTACCAGTGTGTGTGTGTGTGTGTGTGTGTGTACCAGTGTGTGTGTGTGTGTGTGTGTGTGTGTGTGTGTGTGTGTACCAGTGTGTGTGTGTGTGTGTGTGTGTGTGTGTGTGTACCAGTGTGTGTGTGTACCAGTGTGTGTGTGTGTGTGTGTGTGTGTGTGTGTGTGTGTGTGTATACCAGTGTGTGTGTGTGTACCAGTGTGTGTGTGTACCTGTGTGTGTGTGTGTGTGTGTTTGTGTGTGTGTGTGTGTGTGTGTACCAGTGTGTGTGTGTGTGTGTACCAGTGTGTGTGTGTACCAGTGTGTGTACCAGTGTGTGTGTGTGTGTGTGTGTGTGTGTGTGTGTGTGTGTGTACCAGTGTGTGTGTACCAGTGTGTGTGTGTGTGTACCAGTGTGTGTGTGTGTGTGTACCAGTGTGTGTGTGTGTGTGTGTGTGTGTGTGTGTGTACCAGTGTGTGTGTGTGTACCAGTGTGTGTGTGTGTGTACCAGTGTGTGTGTGTGTGTACCAGTGTGTGTGTGTACCAGTGTGTGTGTGTACCAGTGTGTGTGTACCAGTGTGAGTGTGTGTGTGTGTGTGTGTGTGTACCAGTGTGTGTGTGTGTGTACCAGTGTGTGTGTGTGTACCAGTGTGTGTGTGTGTGTGTGTGTGTGTGTGTGTACCAGTGTGTGTGTGTGTGTGTGTACCAGTGTGTGTGTACCAGTGTGTGTGTGTACCAGTGTGTGTGTGTGTGTGTGTATACCAGTGTGTGTGTGTGTGTGTGTGTGTGTGTACCAGTGTGTGTGTGTGTGTGTGTGTGTACCAGTGTGTGTGTGTGTGTGTGTGTGTGTGTGTGTGTGTGTGTGTGTGTGTGTGTGTGTGTGTGTGTGTGTACCAGTGTGTGTGTGTGTGTGTGTGTGTGTGTGTGTACCTGTGTGTGTACCAGTGTGTGTGTGTGTGTACCAGTGTGTGTGTACCAGTGTGTGTGTACCAGTGTGTGTACCAGTGTGTGTGTGTGTGTGTGTGTGTGTACCAGTGTGTGTGTGTGTGTACCAGTGTGTGTGTGTGTGTACCAGTGTGTGTGTGTGTGTGTGTGTACCAGTGTGTGTGTGTGTACCAGTGTGTGTGTGTGTGTACCAGTGTGTGTGTACCAGTGTGTGTGCCAGTGTGTGTGTGCCAGTGTGTGTACCCGTGTCTGTGTCTCCCTCTCTCTCCCTCTCTCTCTCTGTCCCTCTGTCCCTCTCACCCTCTGTCCCTCTCACCCTCTGTCCCTCTCACCCTCTGTCCCTCTCACCCTCTGTCTCTCTCACCCTCTGTCTCTCTCGCCCTCTGTCTCTCTCACCCTCTGTCTCTCTCACCCTCTGTCTTTCTCACCCTCTGTCTCTCTCACCCTCTGTCTCTCTCACCCTCTGTCTCTCTCACCCTCTGTCTCTCTTGCTGTCTCTCTCACCCTCTCGCTGTCTCTCTCACCCACTCGCTGTCTCTCTCACCCACTCGCTGTCTCTCTCACCCACTCTCTGTCTCTCTCACCCACTCTCTGTCTCTCTCACCCACTCTCTGTCTCTCTCACCCACTCTCTGTCTCTCTCAACCACTCTCTGTCTCTCTCACCCACTCTCTGTCTCTCACCCACTCTCTCTCTCACCCACTCTCTGTCTCTCACCCACTCTCTGTCTCTCTCACCCACTCTCTGTCTCTCTCACCCTCTCTCTCTGTTTCTCTCACCCTCTCTCTCTGTCTCTCTCACCCTCTCTCTCTGTCTCCATCACCCTCTCTCTCTGTCTCTCTCTCTGTCTCTCTCTGTCTCTCTCTCTGTCTCTCTCTCTGTCTCTCTCTCTGTCCCTCTCACCCTCTGTCCCTCTCACCCTCTGTCCCTCTCACCCTCTGTCCCTCTCACCCTCTGTCCCTCTCACCCTCTGTCCCTCTCACCCTCTGTCCCTCTCACCCTCTGTCCCTCTCACCCTCTGTCCCTCTCACCCTCTGTCCCTCTCACCCTCTGTCCCTCTCACCCTCTGTCCCTCTCACCCTCTGTCTCTCTCACCCTCTGTCTCTCTCACCCTCTGTCTCTCTCACCCTCTGTCTCTCTCACCCTCTGTCTCTCTCACCCTCTGTCTCTCTCACCCTCTCGCTGTCTCTCTCACCCACTCGCTGTCTCTCTCACCCACTCGCTGTCTCTCTCACCCACTCTCTGTCTCTCTCACCCACTCTCTGTCTCTCTCACCCTGTCTCTTTGTCTCTCTCACCCTGTCTCTCTGTCTCTCTCACCCTCTCTCTCTGTCTCTCTCACCCTCTCTCTCTGTCTCTCTCACCCTCTCTCTCTGTCTCTCTCACCCTCTCTCTCTGTCTCTCTCACCCTCTCTCTCTGTCTCTCTCACCCTCTCTCTCTGTCTCTCTCACCCTCTCTCTCTGTCTCTCTCACCCTCTCTCTCTGTCTCTCTCACCCTCTCTCTCTGTCTCTCTCACCCTCTCTCTCTGTCTCTCTCTCTCTCTCTCTCTGTCTCTCTCTCTCCCTCTCTCCCTCTCTCTCTCTCCCTCTCAATCTCAATCTCCCTCTCTCTCTCCCTCTCTCTCTCCGTCTCTCTCTCCCTCTCTCTCTCCGTCTCTCTCTCTGTCTCTCTCTCTGTCTCACCCTCTCTCTCACCCTTTCTCTCTCTGTCTCTTTCTCTCTGTCTCTCTCACCCTCCCTGTCTTATCTTAACTGCCGTATACCTACACCGAAGTAACCTACCCTTCTTTATTCCAGATCTGACTCAAGTTTCACACGGGAGACCTCGGAAGACAGGTAGGGAACACCTCCCCTCCAGTATAGTACCTTGAGGGACAGCGGATCAGGTAAGATCTAGATCAGGTAAGATTTAGAAATTGTGAAGAGGGGGCATCCAGACACTGGTTAAGGGGTTCAGAATCATTCACATCTGGGTTTTTTTTGTTCGATTAGTGAGGTCAACACACACACACACAACTATGTAACAAGGACTAATGGTCGTAAGTATAAGTGTACTACAATAAATAAACTGTTATGTAAAAAAAAAAAAAATGTCCCGGTTTTTCATTTTCAAAATCTGGTCACCCTATACCTACCCCCTGTTATTCATGTACTGTGTAATCATTATACCTACCCCCTGTTATTCATGTACCGTGTAATCATTATACCCTACCCCCTGTTATTCATGTACTGTGTAATCGTTATGCCCTACCCCCTGTTATTCATATACTGTGTAATAATTATACCCTAACCCCTGTTATTCATGTACCGTGTAATCATTGTACCCTACCCACAGTTATTCATGTACCGTGTAATCATTATACCCTACCCCCTGTTATTCATATACTGTGTAATCATTATACCCTACCCCCTGTTATTCATGTACCGTGTAATCATTATACCCTACCCCCTGTTATTCATATACTGTGTAATCATTATACCCTACCCCCTGTTATTCATGTACCGTGTAATCATTATACCCTACCCCCTGTTATTCATATACTGTGTAATCATTATACCCTACCCCCTGTTATTCATATACTGTGTAATCATTATACCTACCCCCTGTTATTCATATACTGTGTAATCTTTATACCATACCCCCTGTTATTCATATACTGTGTAATCATTATACCCTACCCCCTGTTATTCATATACTGTGTAATCTTTATACCCTACACCCTGTTATTCATGTACCGTGTAATCATTATACTCTACCCCCTGTTATTCATGTACCGTGTAATCATTATACCCTACCCCCTGTTATTCATGTACTGTGTAATCATTATACCCTACCCCCTGTAATTCATGTACTATGTTATCATTATACCCTACCCCCTGTTATTCATGTACTGTGTAATCATTATACCCTACCCCCTGTTATTCATGTACTGTGTAATCATTATACCCTACCCCCTGTTATTCATGTACTGTGTAATCATTATACCCTACCCCCTGTTATTCATGTACTGTGTAATCATTATACCTACCCCTGTTATAAATATACCGTGTAATCATTGTACCCTACCCCCTGTTATTCATATACTGTGTAATCATTATACCCTACTCTCTGTTATTCATGTACTGTGTAATTATTATACCCTACCCCCTGTTATTCATATACTGTGTAATCATTATACCCTACCCCCTGTTATTCATGTACCGTGTAATCATTAAACCCTACCCCCTGTTATTCATGTACCGTGTAATTATTATACCTACCACTGTTATTCATGTACCGTGTAATCATTATACCCTACCCCCTGTTATACATGTACTGTGTAATTATTATACCCTACCCCCTGTTATTCATGTACCGTGTAATCATTATACCTACTCCCTGTTATTCATGTACTGTGTAATCATTATACTTACCCCCTGTTATTCATGTACCGTGTAATCATTATACCTACCCCTGTTATTCATGTACCGTGTAATCATTATACCCTACCCCCTGTTATTCATGTACCGTGTAATCATTATACCCTACCCCGTTATTCATGTACTGTGTAATAATTATACCCTACCCCCTGTTATACATGTACTGTGTAATTATTATACCCTACCCCCTGTTATTCATGTACCGTGTAATCATTATACCTACTCCCTGTTATTCATGTACTGTGTAATCATTATACCTACCCCCTGTTATTCATGTACCGTGTAATCATTATACCCTACCCCTGTTATTCATGTACCATGTAATCATTATACCCTACCCCCTGTTATTCATGTACTGTGTAATCATTATACCCTACCCCCTGTTATTCATATACTGTGTAATCATTATACCCTACCCCCTGTTATTCATGTACTGTGTAACCATTATACCCTACCCCCTGTTTTTCATGTACTGTGTAATCATTATACCCTACCCCCTGTTATTCATGTACTGTGTAACCATTATACCCTACCCCCTGTTATTCATGTACTGTGTAATCATTATACCCTACCCCCTGTTATTCATGTACTGTGCAATCATTATACCTACCCCCTGTTATTCATGTACTGTGTAATCATTATACCCTACCCCCCGTTATTCATGTACTGTGTAATCATTATACCCTACCCCCTGTTATTTATGTACTGTGTAATCATTATACCCTACCCCCTGTTATTCATGTACTGTGTAACCATTATACCCCTACCCAATGTTATTCATGTACTGTGTAATCATTATACCCTAGCCCCTGTTATTCATGTACTGTGTAATCATTGTACCCTACCCCCCGTTATTCATGTACCGTGTAATCATTATACCTACCCCTGTTATTCATGTACCTTGTAATCATTATACCCTACCCCCTGTTATACATGTACTGTGTAATCATTATACCCTACCCCCTGTTATTCATGTACCGTGTAATCATTATACCCTACCCCCTGTTATACATGTACTATGTAATCATTATACCCTACCCCCTGTTTTTCATGTACCGTGTAATCATTATACCCTACCCCCTGTTATACATGTACTATGTAATCATTATACCCTACCCCCTGTTATTCATGTACTGTGTAATCATTATACCCTACCCCCTGTTATACATGTACTGTGTAATCATTATACCTACCCCCTGTTATTCATGTACTGTGTAATCATTATACCCTACCCCCTGTTATTCATGTACTGTGTAACCATTATACCTACCCCCTGTTATTTATGTACTGTGTAATCATTATACCCTACCCCTTGTTATTCATGTACCGTGTAATCATTATACCTCCCCCTGTTATTCATGTACTGTGTAATCATTATACCCTACCCCTTGTTATTCATGTACTGTGTAATCATTATACCTACCCCCTGTTATTCATATACTGTGTAATCATTATACCCTACCCCCTGTTATTCATGTACTGTGTAACCATTATACCCTACCCCCTGTTTTTCATGTACTGTGTAATCATTATACCCTACCCCCTGTTATTCATGTACTGTGTAACCATTATACCCTACCCCCTGTTATTCATGTACTGTGTAATCATTATACCCTACCCCCTGTTATTCATGTACTGTGTAACCATTATACCCTACCCCCTGTTATTCATGTACTTTGTAATCATTATACCCTACCCCCTGTTATTCATGTACTGTGTAATCATTATACCTACCCCCTGTTATACATGTTCTGTGTAATCATTATTCCCTACCCCCTGTTATACATGTACTGTGTAATCATTTTACCCTACCCCCTGTTATACATGTACTGTGTAATCATTATACCTACCCTCTGTTATTCATGTACTGTGTAATCATTATACCCTACCCCCTGTTATACATGTACTGTGTAATCATTTTACCCTACCCCCTGTTATACATGTACTGTGTAATCATTATACCTACCCTCTGTTATTCATGTACTGTGTAATCATTATACCCTACTCCCTGTTATTCATGTACTGTGTAATCATTATACCTACCCCCTGTTATACCTGTACTGTGTAATCATTATACCCTTCCCCCTGTTATACATGTACTGTGTAATCATTATACCCTACCCCCTGTTATACATGTACTGTGTAATCATTATACCCTACCCCCTGTTATACATGTACCGTGTAATCATCATACTCTACCCCGTTATTCATATACTGTGTAATCATTATACCCTACTTCGTGTTATACATGTACTGTGTAATCATTATACCCTATCCCCTGTTATTCATGTACTGTGTAATCATTATACCCTACCCCCTGTTATTCATATACTGTGTAATCATTATACCTATCCCCTGTTATTCATGTACTGTGTAATCATTATACCTATCCCCTGTTATTCATGTACTGTGTAATCATTATACCCTACCCCCTGTTATACATGTACTGTGTAATCATTATACCCTACCCCCTGTTATACATGTACTGTGTAATCATTATACCCTACCCCCTGTTATTCATGTACCGTGTAATCATTATACCCTACCCCCTGTTATTCATGTACCGTGTAATCATCATACCCTACCCCCTGTTATACATGTACTGTGTAATCATTATACCTACCCCCTGTTATACATGTACTGTGTAATCATTATACCTACCCCCTGTTATTCATGTACTGTGTAATCATTATACCTACCCCCTGTTATTCATGTACTGTGTAATCATTATACCTACCCCCTGTTATTCATATACTGTGCAATCATTGTACCCAACCCCTGTTATTCAAGTACTGTGTATACAGTAGCTAGGTTCCCCCCTGGGTTTCCCTTTCCTTCCCCTCACCCCCAGATCTGCTGTGGAAGGGTGCCGGAATTGCCGGTAGCAGGAGCTGTGTGTGCATCCGAAGGGGCTGGAGAGGCGAGCCGGTCATCGGAAACTCACTGCGCACCCGGCTAGCAGGAGATGCCATCTTTAGTTGCACAAGCATTCGCTGACGGAACCAGAGGTGCGGCTGCCAATGCAGTGCTTTGTGCATGTGCAGAGTGCAGGAGCAGCGGCCATTGCTCAGATAGGGACTACAAGCCCCATAATGCAATAGGGACAAGGCACGACGTGTTGCACAATAGCCAATAGGGCTGCCCAATTCCACTGCACAGGACTGGATACATTTGGCGCGCTTGCACCACCTTAGTCAGTCGGAGCTGGGACAAGGAAGGGATCGGTTGTGTGTGTAGGTGTCTGTGGCAACTGCACTAGGCCAGATATCCCCTGTTAGGCCCCAGCTAGGCCCCGACTCCCCTCAGCTTGTGATTGCTGCAGTGACAGGCCCATAGATAGGGACTCTGCTCTGTAGGTTCATAGTGAGGGATACAGACAGGAGCAGCTGCATCCTGTTCATAGGTGGCCTGAGGTCCAGAACCAGACCATCAGAGACTATCATCAGTTTGGGACCCTCCAGCTGGATACCACCAACCCATAGAGGCAGACTCATCGCTGACATCGCTGGATCAGTGAATCCTATCTTCTACAGCGCGCCCGGGTGTGGGCACACCCGGCAGGTACCCTACAAAGTGCATCAACTCACCCTTACACATTAGTGGGCAGCACTGTACCATACATTGGGTTGGGGGATTGACCTTGTGGACACCAGGTTGTTTGGGTGCATAAGGGCCCCTTGGTACTTTGGGGAACGGTGACTCCATTGAGAGGGGGCAGAGTATTGGAAGCTATGGCCGTGCGAGGCCTGGTGGGTAGGCTTTAACTCTAGTATGCCCCTGAGGAAGTGAGGTACTCTCATGAAACGCGTAGGGTTGTGGGTAACTAGAGACTGCTGATTGCCAATCTAGAGATCGGGACTCTCACTTGGAGTCTGGTGTATGAGTCTGCCTATCCGCTGTTGCGCGCGCAGCACAGACACTGCTGGGTTGCACGTAGCATTGAGCTACTACCCCTCCATACGTGCGCGCACCGGTGTGCGTAGGAGTGCACGGCCTGCACGCGGGACGTCGCGCGAAGGTGAAACATCAGCGGTGAATTTCGTCTCAGCAGTGGGCCACACAGTCGGGGAACGGTCTATTACCGGTGGGGATCCCAACCCCAAAGCGGATACCATCTGTAGAGACATCAGCTGCTGTGCCTATATCCAATTGACTTCTTGTGAGTAGGGCTTCAATTTTGCCCACCCGGACAGCAGTCTCTGATACCTATATGTGTATGTCACTTTTTATTAAACCAGTTTTATAGAAGGCCATTTGCAGGTGTTTAATGTTAGTATAGTTGTTTTAATTTTATTGTGTTGTATGTTTTGTCTTTTAGTTTATAGTATTGAGTTTCCTATACAGTAATACAATATGATTGGTTTTTGGTTTTTCATTTCCATGTGGTGAGACAACCATCAAGAACCTTCAGAGGATTTATAGTCACTACAGGACTGGTTCATAACTATGGTCAGGACTATCACTGTTTCATAGAGTGTGTGAGGCGCCGGATTTCTCTTTTTTCTTTAACTCTATTAGCTACATATAGTAAAACTGTTCTGCTTTACCAAGTATGCATTCTTTATGTGTCCTGTAACGGGGGAAATTCTATACGCTAGGATCCCATACAGGTGGAGGCGCTACTGAACATCACTCAGGTGCATCCCAGGTTCCCAGCAGCAGAGGCTCAGATCTCCTGGGCACCATCAGGTATTGCACCACATCCACACAACTTAGCCACACATCTCCCAGGGGGTTGGGGAAAGTGCGCTACATTTGGAGGCGCTGCTGAGATCTCAGACCTGGGGTGCCCTACTCAGCAGTTTAATTAATAAAGATCTGAACACCATGTTTGTACCATCTAAACAAAAAGTCCACGACTGGGCTTTGGGGCTACACGTGAGTCCCCGCCACGTGCTCATTGTGGGAGCTATTCCCAGCACTACACCCGCGCACGAACTTTGCCAGAATCACTGCCAACTTCCTGGTCTAGCAAAAGCACAGGTATTAGGGAGAAAGTTTGACACTACACAACGGTGGACAATATTCCTAGTTGCTGCCGGCCATGACCTATGCGAAGAAGGGGCTCCAAAGGCCCTGTATTTACCGGACGCCCCAGCCACAGGCTACCCAGTGATATACCCAGCTCTAGCCACCTTACCCATGACCTCTCTACCTTGGGACTCTCCATTGGCAGCCCCTATCGGGCCGAACTCTTACGCACCCTGTGTCCCTTCCAGAGGCGCAACACTTCGGGTGTAAGTTCACCCATAACCCCGGATGGCTTTCATTTCCCACGCTACCCTAGAGACACCCCATAGAACTTCCTCTCAGTCTGAAGCTTGTATCTTTCCTGGGAACTGGGGATCTCCAGTCCTGTCCGCTAGCACCCCCATCAGGGACAAGCTGCCCCTCCCCATGGTCACCTTCGCCTCAGACGTGGCCTCAGAGACACCTATCGCTAGCGGGTCGCAGAGTAACTTCACGCCAGTGCCTAGGCTGGGTCCAGTCGATTATAGTCATCTGTCTATGGGACCCTCTCACCTGGGAGTGACTCTACCTCAACTGGTGAAAACAGTGACTCAATCATCCCAGTCCCAACAATACTGTAAACTGAAGGTTTTGTCAGGGATCTGACTTACGCCCATCGGCGAGGCAGAGTTCGAAGAATGGATGGATGAAGCGGAACAAGTGCTTCCTGAGTGAACTTGCTCCAACGCGGTAAAGCGGGAGTGAATCATCGAGTGCCTACGGCCGCCGGCCGCCCATATGGTACAGTTCTATCGGGATGATCACCCTGAAACTGATTCCCAAGCATTCATACACGCCCTCACCAAAGCCAACGGAACCCCGGACGATGCCATCTCCCTAATGGCTAAGTTCCATGCTCCTTCCCAAGCAGAAGGAGAGGAGGTATCGGAATTCCTCCGACGGATCCAATTGTCTCTATGGGACTTGGTGAAGGAAAAGGTGGTACGAAATTCAGAGGCCGACAGGTTTAGGACCAGCTCTTATGGGGAGCATTGTCCATGCACCCGGTAGCGATCCGAGTCAGCTGTTGTCTTGCTCCAGGGCAGCCTATTTCATTTGAAGACTTAATGGATAGGGTTCAAGCATAAGAGACCATCTTGATGGCCAGGCTTCCACAGAAGGTTCGTGGCTCAACTACAGACAAGAAATCTGCGACCCCCTCGAAGAAGACCAGAAGATTTCCGCCAGAAAATGGCCAAGGAGGCTCTCCAAGCCGAAGATGATCTTTCTGCCAAGGTACTTAATGCCAACCCCTGCACCTCGGGACGAGTGTCCCCTACCTACTGTACCGAGGCCGACTTCTGTGGCATCACCTGCTTCCACTGTGGCCAGAAGGGTCGCGTATCACGGAATTGTCCAAAGAAAACGAAAACTCCAACTTAGAATTTTCTCCCCAATGTGATGATGATATGCGGGGTTCGTAGCTCTCACAGGCGTCTCTGTAGATTTTTTCTTCTTCTTTACTTTTGCAGATTCTGAACTATCAGTAGCACTGGGCACACATTCCTTCTCATCAGTGATACTGGATGTGCACCTGCCAAGAAAAACCTCTGTACCTTCCTTGGGTCCCCAGCGCACTGCTTGCTGCTGCAGTTCCTTGGCTCGTTGAAAAAAATATTTCTCTGGCTGCTGCCCTTTTTCTGGGGCAACGTACAGTAGGGGCCATCCTTATCGTCCGAATAAGGCAAGTGGCTGGGCTCTTTACACCAAGAACACATTTTCTTCCCCATTCTTGCAGAGTAAACTTTAACAAGTCCTGTTGGATGAAACGTGTTGGTGTGTTTCCTACACCTTCATTGCTTAGCTGATTGTGCAATTAACACAATTTTACTACATCTGGAGTTGCCCTATCTATTTTTGATCCACTGGTGCGGATGCTGTGCTCCTTTCCTTCTACATATCCCATTCTTGCAGAGTCTGTATTTCACTTCAGCTGGGCAGCCATTTTAAATTCCCAGGGTTTTTTTTCTTCACAAGTGGTGGGGTAGACTCCGGTCACAGCATCAGTACCTTGTGTGGGTCATCGTCTGTCGCAGTCCTCCCAGTCCCACTGTGGCATTGTGGCTTTCTTCAGTGCAGTGTAGATTTCCTGCCTGGATGTGTATCCCTTTAATTCTGGTCCCTGCTGCATGTGATTCCTTGCGTTGTTGCTCTGGTCATTGCAGGAACTATGCAGGCAAAAGCACAAACATTTTCACAGGCAATCTCTGGGGCCCTTTTAACTTCAAGTGCCACCTCTTATCCCAACTTCTGACACCAAATGTAAGAGATGTGTGTAGAGGTATACAATGGAGACCAATTTTAAGGTGAAATTAAAATAAGACACCTTGAGAAAGTCCTTTACGGACGAAACGCGTAGGTGCGTTCCTACCATTGTTTTTCTTTTTAACTGACCAATAAATTACTATATTTATAACTTATCCCTATCTGGAGTTACCCTCATTTTTTGGCGCTATACTAGCTGGAAGCTGCTGGGAAACGCTGCTGTGCTCCTCTTCACCCTTTGCTGCTTGTGTCTACCTTCAGAGGACAGCACGCTGGAATTGATCCACCAACCAAGGACACCATAAAGGAAGGTAAAGGGCTATAGCCCATTTTATTTTTATCATCCATTGCTGGACTTACTTGAGTTATTCCTCGGGGTTGAGTATACTGTTATTAGGAGACCTATTTTGGGGTACCCGCGTGGGGACCACCAGGCCTCTAGTTTCTCACCCTGGGATGTCATGCCAATATACTCTATGTCCTGGAGTCTGGATCTACTATTGGAAATGGAATTAATTGATAATTAATGAGCTATTCATGGTGATGCACCAATACACTGTTCTATTCATGAAATTAAAATAAGGCTTTATTGCACCTGTTCCTTTAAACACAGCAAACACAAACATCAAAGAAAAACCTACTCCACTTTGGAGAAATCACTACACATTTTACTTCAGCCCTATCTAGCTGGGTGGGTAGCTAAGCTGCTTACCACCCCAAACACACATATACTGTACTGTATATATACAGTATATATCACAGACACACAGAATACAGCTTGCACGCCTATATAGAAAGGTTACCCAAAGCTGTCATATATATGCTATTGTATCAATAGACAGCTGTGCTCCAAGGAGAATTATTCTATAAAGACAACGAAAAAAGTATCCAAAGAGGAGCACACGGGTGTACCAAAAATAAATAAACAATATATTAATTAAGTAAAAACAAGGGAGATAGGTTAAAACACCCAAAAATCCAAAAAGAAAGTCTTATCTGTAGCTGGGGTTTCTGTAGGGGAAAGCCTCTCTGTTCTCCTGGGTCAGCATCCTTGTGTGCTATGGCACTCTCTGTGTCCAGGTGTAGAGGTCTTGTCCCCTTGTCTTGCTGGCAGCATACAGTCCTTCTCTGTGCATCAAGACATCTTATTATCCTTGGTTAATCCCAGGTGTGGGCTAAGGAATCTCTTCTTCCTGTTTCTCAGAACAGGCCTTTTCTAACACAGTCTTAATCAGCCAGGTGGAATCTGGTTGATTGCCTGTTCAATTAACCAGCCCATTGCTGGATTTAGAGACAGTTTCTCTCAACAGTGATAAGTCCCTGTTACACAGCCCAAAAACACAAAGGTGTGAAACGAGGAAGCCATTCAGGAGGAATCATAATATGGTGCAAGGAGGAGCTTCAAAGACAAATAAAATCAATAAAAAGAGGAGATACCCACATGTGGCTACAAATAAAAGGCTCCATGTCCAGCCATGAATATGACACATACGTATGTGCAGCACACATCCCACGCTCCGAATTCCCATACTACAATCCAGACATCTTCGAGATCCTCCAGACAGAGGCAATCCACTTTCAGACCCTGGGTAAAGTGCTGATATGTGGAGACCTCAACGCCAAAACAGGCAGAGAACAGGACTACATATCTACAGAGGGAAATAACTACATATTTGGAAATGACACCTGCTGTCATAGCTCTGTGACATGACAAAGAACCAGCTACGACAATGTAACAAACAAGAACGGTAAAGAGCTCCTAAACCTGTGTCGCGGTCTGGGACTGTACATTATCAATGGACGGACAAGAGGAGACTCTTTGGGTAGATACACATACAGCTCTGTGCTGGGCAGCAGCGTAGTGGATTACGCAATCACTGATATAGACCCACAAGCCATCAGTGCTTTCATAGTAATATGGAAATTTGGACTATGAGGGTCTATTTTGCTGATAGAGGGGGGCCATAATTGCTTGTAATGTAATAACTACATGTGGTGAATGGTTTAAATGTATCTGTATACATGTCAGGTTCACTAATGGTTCTGCTCTCAGTTAAAAAAAAACTGTCACTAGGCAGTTTACAATCAACAACAAGGTTGGTCAATCTTCCATAGTATAAAAAACAGATATCGAATTGCAGAGGAAATACAATTCAGCCTTTTAATATAGAATTCTTGAGAAAAAACAAGTCAGATTTTTAATATCGAATTGCTAAGGAATGACAAGTCAATTTTTGTAATCTGCTTGGTAATGCAACATGTGATGTATAGAAAACTGTATAAAAACCGAAGAAAGAAAGAGTGCCTCCCTTCAGAATCAGCCTGAAGTCTTGCATGACAAATTGATTCTCCCTGCGTGTTTGTATTGCAAGTATCAATAGCTTACTCTTTCTTTCAAAGAACCTGGACTCCAGTTATTGATGATCAGCCTGAATCTGAGGGTCCATAACAGTGGTATCCGAAGTGGGATCCAACTCCTCGGCTCACTGGACCAAAGTTCTGCTCGTGGACGATCTTGGACACTCAATCAGCCGGCTATTATAGGTACAGGCGCCATTTCATAAATGCCTTTAGTTGAACCGATTGAGTGTCTATGTTCTAGATGGGTAATTCCTCTTGTCAGATCCTGAGTGACCGAAATCCAGACTTAGTAAGTTATTGATATAATGTGATTGTTTATGGTTGTGAGCTTAACGTAAAGATTCTGCAGTGAATAAGATAATAATGGGGAATTATGTGAATAAGGGTCCTTCATCGGACAAAAAGTAGGATATTCCAAAAGGATCCCCCTTGTTTATAATGATACAAGATCAGGGGCCAGGAATTTTTAGATTTTGTGCGAGTTGGGGTATACTGACCAGGAATAGTTAATTCCCCTGGCCTTCCGAGTGAACCTGGCATATATACCCATTCTACAACATCTTCAAACCTGTCTTAGTGACAAGGGAAGAAAAATGACAGGTCAAGAATGACATGTATTTTCTCTTTGTTATGAAAAAGCTTTATTAAAGAAACAAGAGTCTCTTAAAGCCTCTTGGAATCATAATATAAAAGTACATCTTTAAAGTAGCTTTAAAGAAATGAATGTATTAATATGGAAGTATTCAGATGAATTAGAATAAGAATTACACCTTTTCCCCCCCAGCAAGCATGTAGGTAAGCACTGCACTTCTGTTTAATGTAGATTTTTTTGTATCAATGACAAGGTCTATTTTTTTAGGATCATGTGTAATTATTTGGCTATAAATTAGAAGAGTATAATTTCTAATTGTCTTATAATTTCTATGTTCTGCGCTAACAAAGAAAAAAAAGGGGAAACATCCTTTTCAATATTTTTATTTTTTTGTTTTCTTTTTGTTTTAGAAAGATCATAGTGAATAGTGTGAAGGGATAATTATTATGTGTCATGGAGCAAAGGGTTTGTGTGTCACTCTGATAGTTTATTAGTGTATTGTTTTAAAAGTAATTGTGAAATTTGAAAAAGATTTTTTTTACACCCTGACTCAAGAATAGTTTTGTAATTACATTGTAATTCTATATCTCACTAACATGTTTTTACAGTAGCACAGGTGTTGTTATTCCTGGGCGGGGGAGATACTGGGTTCCAATATGTAAATGATCTATTGATACAAATACAATATGAAATAGGATATAAGGAAGTTTTAAATACAGTTTTTTATATACTGTGATAGAGGAGCCATGACTTAAACGAAATATATCTAATTTGATACACTCCCTATAGTAGGACAAAATGTACAGAAAATTTCATGGATATAGGTCCTACAAGTTGAACGACAGGTGGGAGAACGTCAGCTGTTTCACACTGATACGATACAGGCTTTGCATAATGCTTTTCTTCCTAGTACTGACTGGGCAAAAATTAACACTATGCTTCAAAATACTAATGAATCAGTAGAAGATTTTGTGTAGTTAAAGCGGTCACAGCCCATGGAGCCATTCTCAATCCTGATATCAAGGCCTCTGCCCTAACTGTTACTGCGTTTGTAAAAGGTCTAAAAGACAAAATTAAAGCTTCTGTGGAACGAACCTGCATTGGTTATGAAATAAAACAGTTAGCAGAAGACATTTAGCATGCTAAGTATTTTGAGCGAAAAGAGGAAGAAGCCGCAGCATGTAAAAATGTTAAGCTTTTTAAAGCACAGCCCCTTTTATTCTCAGGATAAGAAAGGGGGGAGCGGGGGAGAACACAATAGTGTAATCCTATAAGGAATCAGAATAAATAGAAGTGGTAGTGCACTCACAATTAGTAAGATCAAAAAGGCATTTCGGTTAATCAGTGTCACGGTAGCTTATGACAGGCTGTAATTTACACCAAAAATATATATAAATATATATATACCTGGGTTTGAACTGGGACGAGACTTAGATATGATAAAATGTAATTTATTCCTTGATAAAGGTGAAAACACATACAAACACACAAAAATACGTCGCTGCACCAAACAAACAGACATAGAAACACAAATTACCTGGTGCAAGGGGGAAAACAACAGGAACCACACAAATAATCAAAAGATTATACACAGACCCCTGTAGTTGCACTCAAGGTAAATGACACGATAATTGTAATGTCAATGAAGGTATATGGCTATGAATAGCCAAATCCTAGTATAGGATGCACAGTCAAAAGAGGTCGCACTACTACTAATAAAATAACAAAACTTTAATAATCTATGCTATAAAAACCGACGAAACACAATAAAAAATGCATACAAGTGCATTGATAAAATCCCCAGATGTGTAGGGTAACGGTACTTATTGAACAAAATGTGTTCCAATTAGCTGTAGTGTAATCAAAACGCTATATAGCAGGCTGCAGACTAGAGTATATAGGTATTATTATCATAATAGGTAATGCAGTATAGGGATACACCTAATAAGGCCTCTATAAGTACACGCAGTGTGTGGTGGTGGTGATGGGTTATTATCCTCTCTAGACCAAATCGATAAGGTCACAGCTGTTATGGGATCCCCAAATAAACCCCAACTCAAACAGCGTATCCCTAGCTAAACCAAATCCTGCCGTAGGGTAAATAACACAAGCAGCGGGAGCAAAAGGAGGGGACCCGCGGTATATAAATGCATCCAACAATGAAAAATACACCTCAGCACAGTATGTACTGCTACATGTGCTTCATGATGGAGATATAACCAGATGAAATACAGTCACGGTGCATAAAGGGTACATAGAACTGCCCGCATGGATCGTAGAGCATACATTTAAGACACACCACTAGGGAGAAGTAATTTGTCTTTGTGGTGTGTGAGTCAAAGCGGGTCCCTGTAAAGCACAATACGACCTGATAAATATGAGTCTCCTACAGCCTGTAAGCTCCGTATTCAGTTGGGAGCTGCCGTTACTCCAAAGACACAGTTCGCGCATGCGTCAACGTAATGACGTCACGGCGTTTCCCCGACGTACGTTTCGCGCGTCATCACGCGCTTTCTCAAGGGGGAGGAATGAGTAGCGTGAATAATCGGGTAGTGAGACCTATTTTATACCCTCCTTGAAGGGGAGGGACAGGAGGCGTATGCCTAATAAATTTAAAGAGGCATAACAAGCACATATGTAGTCATCACATATACATAAAGGAATCGGGAGAGGGGGGGCATGGAAGGGAGGGAGGGGGGGGGAAGGCCTATTAAGAAAAACCTGAGGTGGGACTAGAGGGTGACACAGTCACTAGGGATGGAGATACAGGGCATCTAATGAACATGTCATGCCAAAGTCAAAACACTAGTGTAGTAAGGTGGCTGGAGAGGCATGTAAACGATGCATACAGGGGGTAGATGGTGGTAAAGACAAATAATAATGGTAGAAAATGTGTTATATGTCAGAGGTGTAGGAATGTGCTACACTAGGCGGAGCCGCCTAAAAAGTCAAAACGACTCCTTCTACGCTAAAAATTAAATATCTATATACCAGGATCCCTCTAACCCTGTGGAAGGAATGAGGAGAAAATGAAGCCTTCATTAAGGCCGTGGGGTGCCAGTGTGTTGAGACAGTGGATCCAACGGCATTCATGTTGGCGTAGCTTGATGTCCCAGTTGCCCTTGCGTGGGCCCCAGGGTATATGTGATATACCAATAAACTTCAGATAGGAAGAGTCCACCAGAATGTGCATCATTCACATGCCTCGCCACTGGCGTGTCCGCCTTGTTTCGCACCGACCCAAGGTGCTCTAGAACCCGAACCTTAAATGCCCTATGGGTTTCACCAATGTACTGTTTACCACATGTACAATGGATAAGGTACACCACACCTGTGGTAAGACAGTTAATAAGGTCTTTTATGGTGTAAACATGTGTGCCTGTGGAGTCTGTGAAGGTCTTGGTTACTTGGACTGAAGAGCACGCCTTACAACGTCCACAAGTGTATGTGCCCTTGGGTTTATAATCCAATCAGGTGCGAGAGGGTTTGGGTTGGAAATGGCTCTTGACAAGGCGGTCGCGTAAGTTAGCCGCTCGACGACTGACCATAGTAGGTTTAGTTTGTAAGATTTTAGCTAAATCTTCATCCTGAAGCAATATATGCCAGTGTCTGTTCATGATGCTACGTATAGTCGACCACTGTGAACAGTAGGTGCCAACAAATGTAATTGTCTGTGTATCCATATCATTATCATTAGCCCGAGGGTGATCAATAAGGAGACTCGGTCTAGGTGTCACGAGTGACCTGTGATATGCTTTCTTAACTGATGTCCTAGAATATCCTCTGTCTAGAAACCGTTGTGTGAGGTCTTGTGCTTGAGTTTTAAATTCAGCGGTGGTTGTACAATTACGTCTAAGGCGTAAGAACTGCCCGGTAGGGATATTGGAAATAAGATGTCTGGGGTGATGGCTGTCTGCAGCCTGCTATATAGCGTTTTGATTACACTACAGCTAATTGGAACACATTTTGTTCAATAAGTACCGTTACCCTACACATCTGGGGATTTTATCAATGCACTTGTATGCATTTTTTATTGTGTTTCGTCGGTTTTTATAGCATAGATTATTAAAAGTTTTGTTATTTTATTAGTAGTAGTGCGACCTCTTTTGACTGTGCATCCTATACTAGGATTTGGCTATTCATAGCCATATACCTTCATTGACATTATAATTATCGTGTCATTTACCTTGAGTGCAACTACAGGGGTCTGTGTATAATCTTTTGATTATTTGTGTGGTTCCTGTTGTTTTCCCCCTTGCACCAGGTAATTTGTGTTTCTATGTCTGTTTGTTTGGTGCAGCGACGTATTTTTGTGTGTTTGTATACAGTTCTGAGGTTTTCACCTCTTTCCGTACGCCAGCTCCCAAGGAATCTTCCCCCTTCCCTATCCTTACCACCCACCTGTGACATAGTCCCTATTGTCTATTTGCACCATGTCGGGCTTCCTTGCCACCAAACAAGACTTTGGGGCCTGGACTCAAGAAGCAGCCTGTCTTTTCTCTAAATCATCAACAGCTTTACCTGCTATACCAACCGAAACAGATGATATAAAGAAATTTTTCTTTAATCTGGAACATCATATGAGTACCCAGGCAAAAATCTGGTGGGAGATTACAAGCTTAACTAACTATGCCTTGTCAGATATTGTCCCTAGAGGGTTGCGAGTATATCTAGCTCCTTCCCACCGTATTGAAGATACTAAATTCATTAAAGATTGGGAAGGTACCCACCTCAAATGTTCAAGCGAATTAATTGCGCTACTTATATCTTATGAAACCAATAGGCTGGACAAAACCAATAAAGAAATTGACACTTTATTAGCCGAGGTAGATATATGGCACGAACATTCAGACTTCGTTAACTTTGAAAAACGCCTAAAGGGCCAAATTGATAAACTTACAGCTGATATCAAGGCAAGGAAGTCTCGCAAATACAATAGAGACACTATAGACTATGATACAAACAATGTCTTCACATTTAAAAAGAAACGGGATAAAACTAATAGGAACACAACTAAAAATATTGACTCAACAACTGACTGTGAAACGTCAGCTAGTGTTGCTGAATCAGAATCACATGCAAGTAGGGAATCTATACATCAAAGGTTTACCCCAATTCCATCTACCTCAAATGCACCCCCTAACCAGACTGTTTTAGATCTTTCTGGCCCAGACTATATCCCCCCAGGACACGAAAGACCAGGAGGGGGAGAGGCATTGCAACTAAGAGACAGAATTGTCTGGGGTTACAAGGACCAGGGACTGAGGAGACCGTACAAACGCGGACGATATTACCGACGCAGGTAATCAATCTCTCCTCGATGACACTTACCGATGATCATCTGAAAGTCCTCTCCAGAGGGTTAACCTTTTGCCCTACTCATCAGACTGATGTTTTCGAGAACATTAAGGACCTCAACCTTTTTGCCCGAAAATTATCACTCCATGTCTTCTTCAAACGAAGACAGAGAATGATGAATACAAATACACCATGTGAAAATTTTGATACACAAGATCATGCATTACTACAGATATTACATGAGTTCGAGGATGAGAATACTAGAAACCCTGGTGAGGGGCCCTTTACTAAATTACGCAACAAGTCGCGGTTTACTCCACCATTACAGGGCTGTACTAACGTGGATGTTTTTACTCAATTGGTATCTAGCGATCTCCAAAAAATGACAAAAGGTTCAAATAAGTTTAATTTGAATTACAGGGAGTATACGGCCCTGCAAAATCTGGAGAAGAATGACAGCATTACTATCAAACCATCTGATAAAGGTGGGAATGTTGTCATTCTGGACACTACCTCATATGTGAATGAATGTATGAGACTTTTGTCTGATCGACACTGCTATAAGATACTACCGAATGACCCGACTGCTAACTTTCAAACTGAACTGGCTGAGATTTTACAACATGCTATTGAAAATAAGGTTATCACTAAAAATGAAATGGAATTTATATCCATCAAATATCCCCCTTTGTCCACATTTTACCACCTACCAAAGGTACACAAGGGGGTCTGCCCACCACCAGGCAGGCCGATAGTGTCAGGCGTGGGTAACCTCACCTCTCACGCCAGTATTTATCTTGACACTTTCCTACGCCCCTTTGTAGAAACCCTTCCCTCGTACCTTAAAGATACGAAGGCAGCCCTTTTGAGGCTAGAGGATATTACTGTGGACAAAAACACCTTACTTGTGGTGATTGACGTTGAGAGCTTATATACAAGCATTCCCCATTCAACAGGGTTACAAGCTGTCCAACACTTTCTCCGGGCAAGAGATACTCATTCAAAGGTACATAATGAATTTGTCTTAGAACTGCTAAAATTTGTGTTGACCAGGAATTTCTTTTTATTCAATCAAAAAATATACCATCAAATCCAAGGTACCGCCATGGGCACCACATGTGCTCCCACCTACGCTAACCTGTATCTGGGCTGGTGGGAGGAAACAGTGGTGTTCATGGAAGATTACTCTCGATATACCGACCATATACTGTAGATCTTTGGTTACGGTATATCGATGATGTGCTCCTACTTTGGAGCGGTACCAAAGAACTCCTGGTGGAATTCATTGACAAACTGAATGACAACATATAATCTCAGATTTACCTTTGAAATTCAAACAGAGAGTATCAATTTCCTTGATATCACCATCAATAAACAACGTGATGGTAAACTTGAGACTACAATATATCGTAAACCAACAGCGACGAATAGTCTCTTGGCAGCAGACAGCCATCACCCCAGACATCTTATTTCCAATATCCCTACCGGGCAGTTCTTACGCCTTAGACGTAATTGTACAACCACCGCTGAATTTAAAACTCAAGCACAAGACCTCACAAAACGGTTTCTAGACAGAGGATATTCTAGGACATCAGTTAAAAAAGCATATCACAGGTCACTCGTGACACCTAGACCGAGTCTCCTTATTGATCACCCTCGGGCTAATGATAATGATATGGATACACAGACAATTACATTTGTTGGCACCTACTGTTCACAGTGGTCGACTATACGTAGCATCATGAACAGACACTGGCATATATTGCTTCAGGATGAAGATTTAGCTAAAATCTTACAAACTAAACCTACTATGGTCAGTCGTCGAGCAGCTAACTTACGCAACCGCCTTGTCAAGAGCCATTTCCAACCCAAACCCTCTCGCACCTGGTTGGATCATAAACCCAAGGGCACATACACTTGTGGACGTTGTAAGGCGTGCTCTTCAGTCCAAATAACCAAGACCTTCACAGACTCCACAGGCACACATGTTTACACCATAAAAGACTTTATTAACTGTCTTACCACAGGTGTGGTGTACCTTATCCATTGTACATGTGGTAAACAGTACATTGGTGAAACCCATAGGGCATTTAAGGTTCGGGTTCTAGAGCACCTTGGGTCGGTGCGAAACAAGGCGGACACGCCAGTGGCGAGGCATGTGAATGATGCACATTCTGGGGACTCTACCTATCTGAAGTTTATTGGTATATCACATATATCACATGGGCCTGGGGCCCACGCAAGGGCAACTGGGACATCAAGCTACGCCAACATGAATGCCGTTGGATCCACTGTCTCAACACACTGGCACCCCACGGCCTTAATGAAGGCTTCATTTTCTCCTCATTCCTTCCACAGGGTTAGAGGGATCCTGGTATATAGATATTTAATTTTTAGCGTAGAAGGAGTCGTTTTGACTTTTTAGGCGGCTCCGCCTAGTGTAGTACATTCCTACACCTCTGACATATAACACATTTTCTACCATTATTATTTGTCTTTACCACCATCTACCCCCTGTATGCATCGTTTACATGCCTCTCCAGCCACCTTACTACACTAGTGTTTTGACTTTGGCATGACATGTTCATTAGATGCCCTGTATCTCCATCCCTAGTGACTGTGTCACCCTCTAGTCCCACCTCAGGTTTTTCTTAATAGGCCTTTTTTCCCCCCCTCCCCTTCATCCTCTGTGCCCCCTCCCCCCCCTCCTCCCTTCCATGCCCCCCCTCTCCCGATTCCTTTATGTATATGTGATGACTACATATGTGCTTGTTATGCCTCTTTAAATTTATGAGGCATACGCCTCCTGTCCCTCCCCTTCAAGGAGGGTATAAAATAGGTCTCACTACCCGATCATTCACGCTACTCATTCCTCCCCCTTGAGAAAGCGCGTGATGACGCGCGAAACGTACGTCGGGGAAACGCCGTGACGTCATTACGTTGACGCATGCGCGAACTGTGTCTTTGGAGTAACGGCAGCTCCCAACTGAATACGGAGCTTACAGGCTGCAGGAGACTCCCATTTATCAGGTCGTATTGTGCTTTACAGGGACCCGCTTTGACTCACACACCACAGAGACAAATTACTACTCCCTAGTGGTGTGTCTTAAATGTATGCTCTACGATCCATGCGGGCAGTTCTATGTATCCTTTATGCACCATGACTGTATTTCATCTGGTTATATCTCCATCATGAAGCACATGTAGCAGTACATACTGTGCTGAGGTGTATTTTTCATTGTTGGATGCATTTATATACCGCGGGTCCCCTCCTTTTGCTCCCGCTGCTTGTGTTATTTACCCTACGGCAGGATTTGGTTTAGCTAGGGATACGCTGTTTGAGTTGGGTTTTTTTTTGGGATCCCCTTACAGCTGTGACCTTATCGATTTGGTCTAGAGAGGATATTAACCCATCACCACCACCACACATTGCGTGTACTTATAGAGGCCTTATTAGGTGTATCCCTATACTGCATTACCTATTATGATGATAATACCTATATGCTCTAGTCTGCAGCCTGCTATATAGCGTTTTGATTACACTACAGCTAATTGGAACACATTTTGTTCAATAAGTACCGTTACCCTACACATCTGGGGATTTTATCAATGCACTTGTATGCATTTTTTATTGTGTTTCGTCGGTTTTTATAGCATAGATTATTAAAGTTTTGTTATTTTATTAGTAAGTAGTGCGACCTCTTTTGACTGTGCATCCTATACTAGGATTTGGCTATTCATTGCCATATACCTTCATTGACATTACAATTATCGTGTCATTTACCTTGAGTGCAACTACAGGGGTCTGTGTATAATCTTTTGATTATTTGTGTGGTTCCTAAAGGTGAACACAACAGATTATACAAATAACAGCAAAATATAGACACTTACTTAAAGATTATGATAAGAAAGCCATCAGGATTACAGACTGGGCCATTTCTTCCATATTTCAGCTGACATCACAGCAAGACAGGCAGGTCATACAGCAATACCTGCATCATCCCAAGACCTTGCATAAAGACACAGGCCTGATGACATGCAGACATGAAGATCATGAAGACAATGGGTAAAGGAAGGCTCTGACTTGTATATCATTTTAACCCTTCCCTCCCAATCACGGCGCCGAGCCGTCTAGAAAAAGTCCCTTTGAAGCTCTTGAAGCTGATTTTGGACTTCCAGGGTTCAGTGTAAAATGTCACACTTAAACTGGTTAGTTCCTTTGGTCAGTTGGGCCAAGCATAAACAATTAGCAATTTAGCCTTTGATGACCAGGCTATGTAAATTCTAGCCGTCCTGCTTATTACCATAGCAGGGGGGTTGCAGTTTCTCAGAACTCAACCAAAATTCCATATTTACTGCAAATAACTTCATAGCTTCAGTTCAGTAATTCCTTACAGGCAGGTGAGATATATTAATACATTCCATCACACCTGGCGCTCCCAGAGAGACCAAACATTACAGTGTAATATTAAAATTAAGAGAGATATTAATATCTGGCCCTTTGTAGCTGTTAGGGATAAAGTGATTAGACTTCCCAGGTGGGGCTAAATCCCACGAATACACATATGTAACTCTTAGCATGTTCAGCCAAGGACATCTCATAATATTCATATATTTAATAAGGTCACTCATTCTGATTTCCTGCTTGGGGCCCCACCCTTGCCCCCATCAATAAACCCTTTGAAACAGGCTTTTGGCTTCCATTGTAAGTGTGAAGAACAAACATTCAGTTTCCTTGTTCCTGCCTCCCGCATAAACAATTAGGTAATTACCCTTTGATCAGGGCTATGTAAATTCTAGCAAGCTGTCCTGCTTGCATTACAAAGGGGGGCAGGCAGAGACAATTAGCATTCTGCCTGTACATTTCAAAAACTACAACAGGAAGGTACTTTATCAAAAATATATGTTCCCGTTATGACAAAGTTATATTTTTAATAGGGGTGTCCGTGGGGGGTTTACGCTGAGGCTGCGTACCAACCATCAGGGTGCTGGCTCACTCCGTTCCCAAATTACCAGTTTTCAGGGAACCGTTTATTCAGCACTGCATATAATATTAACCCCTTAAGTCCCAGTGGGTGTGTTATGCAGACACTGATTAAACCAGACATTACAATGGAACAGGGGAAAATACATTTACATGTTATAACAAGGGTTAAATCACATTTCTGGACCTCAGCCCAGTTAACCCCTTGTCTCCCTGGTGAGGTTAGAGGGTGGCCAATTGGGGGGTAACCCCGTTAATCCTGGGCCAAACCCTCATGATCATCACAATCAGTTTAACCAGACTATTGTTGTAGAGTGTCCGATGTAAGGATGCTTCTGATGGTGTGTATGGTCTCTGACGACAGGATACTCCCAATATCTTGCAGACTCATGGATGGCAGGATATTTATGAGAGAAAAAACACACAAATAGTGTAACACTGTATAAATTAATAGTGATCTATAACCATATAGTATATCCACTCACATTGTGTATTTTAATAATACGCTTTTAGGTTGTTAAAGTAACCAACTTATGACGTCTTCTGGAATCACAGGATATTCCCGGCAAAGGAGGAAAAGGATGCAGGAGAAGGTATAAAAAACTTCATGGATGAATAAAAAGGGAGCACTTACAGAGCTGTATATACAAACAGCCAAAAGGGAGTCCAAAACAACTGCGTCCCCATTCTCAGTACAACCCAGTGATGGCCATACACTGGGGGATACCACACTGAGGGGGTACAGAGTTTCAGACAGCTCTTCAGGGTCTATATAGTCCAGCAATTGGCTCCAATGTGCCTCAATGCATTTCGTCCTGTTGGACTTCTTCAGGGGGCTTTCCAAAACGGTAAGGCCTTTTCAGAGGGTCGTTCATCAGATCACCGGCTAATCGCCCGTTTTGTGAATTTTACTGTGACAGATAATGAAGGCTTTCTGATACCGTGATAGCAACGCTCATACAAACGGTGATTTAAATGGCATGGTGATTTCTTTTATGAACCTTTAGTGCATAGGCCCCTAAATGTGTTGTGACAAACGGCTTACTCCGGGGCTCCGCCGTGTGTCCGGGACTATTAGAACGCGGTCTTTTAGGGTAGGTTAAATGATGAGGCGTCACGTGCTGTTCCTTTAAACAGGCTATGCCTGGTTTATTCAGTCCCAGGCACTGAGACTGCCACAGTGCATACAACAGAAACACAAGCAAAACACAAACCTGCTCACCTGAGCAATAACTTAACTTAGGTTTTCCCTGTCTCAGGGTTGGAGTGGCTTTTCCACTTCCAACAACAAAAATAAGGAATTTTGCAGTTTTAGAAAAAAGGAACAGAATGATTTAACCTGTTTGGGGAGAGGCTTTTCCCCTCTCTGCTTCCAGCAGCCTTCCTGCCTCCAGGCTCTTGGGGAGAGGGAAGAGGAACCAGGAAATCAGTCTTAAATACCTGATTTCTAACTAGCAGGACAGGTGACAGAAATCAGGCAGCAGACAAACTCTGGTCTGGATCCCTCATCCCTCAGTTCCAGCACTTGCCAAATTGTGGGATGGAGTGCATGTATTATGAGGCTGCACTTTCCAGCCTAAACAGGATAGAAACTGTTCAGTATCCTGGGAGCCCTATATATGGAATTTATTACCATCCCCTGGTTTCTGTCACATATCCTACCCCCCAGCTCAGACCTCGAGGGATGAGCGACCATGGATATTAGGGAGTGCATCCTTGACAACCCGTCAGCATTGCCATGTTTGTGCCCTGACCTGTGTTCCACAGAAAATGTAAAGGGTTGTAGACTTAGGAACCACCTGATCACTCTAGCATTCTTCTCACTGTTTTGACACATCCAGGTGAGGGGTGCATGATCTGTGACCAACCGGAATTTTCTCCCCAACAGGTAGTATTTGAGCGTCTCTACAGCCCACTTTATTGCGAGACACTCTTTCTCGACTATGGAGTAATTTTTCTCCTGGGGATTTAGTTTCCTACTTAAATAAAGGATGGGGTGCTCCTCACCTTGAGACTCCTGGGAGAGTACAGCCCTCAGCCCTACCTCAGATGCGTCGGTTTGGACTAAGAACTCTTTAGAGAAGTCAGGTGTGATTTTTAGGAGTTTACATAACTCTTTTGTTACTTGGGACATAAATGGTGTTCCCTGGTCAGTTAAGATCTCTTTAGGAATTCCGACCCGGTTAAACTGGACTATTAACTCTTTTGCTATGTTTTTAGCAGAGGTTATGCCTCCGGATATCGGGTGGCATAATCTAATATTACCAATATATGCTGATGTCCCCTAGCTGACTTTATTAGGGGTCCTACTAGATCCATAGCAATCCGGTTAAATGGTACATCTATTATGGCAAGGGGTACCAATGGACTACGATACGCTTTGAACGGTGCGGTGATCTGACATTCTGGGCATGAGGAGCAATAATTTGTCATTTCTGCCAGAACCCCAGGCCAATAGAAGCTTCGGAGAACTTTTCTTTTGTCTTTTCCACCCCTAGGTGTGTCCCCAATGGGTGACTATGTGCGAGGTGTAATACTACATTACGGAATGTCCGTGGTACCAACAATTGTTTAGTTGTAACTGATTTCCTTTTATCAACCCGATATACTAGGTCATTCTCTACCTCGAAGTAGGGGAAGGCAAGTGACCTATCTGGTTGGCCAGGAGTACTATTCTGGTCCCGTATAATCCCCCTTGCTTCTGCTAATGTGGGGTCTTCCCACTGGGCCTTCCTAAAACTCCCAGGACTGACCTCTAGGTCAGCGAAGGTCTTATCCTGTTCTTGGGTGGTAAGCGCCTGTTCAACATCTTGATTTGGGGTATTCTTTACCAAGGTAGCCATGGGAAAGGGAATTTACAGCACTCTTCCTCTTTCCACTTTTTATTTGGGCCCTCGTCAACCTCCATTTCTGAAAAAGGGAAAGGATGTGTTTCTTCTGTTACTTCGTTATGGTCCGCTATTGAACTCTGGGCGCTATTCTGAGAGGAGGACCAGATATTTAGAAAATGGGGAAAGTCGGTCCCTATTAACACATCATGTGCCAATTTGGGTACTATACCCACTTTGAAATCTAAAGAACCAAACTCTGTTTCAATAAGAACATCAACAGTGGAATATTCATGATTATCCCCATGTATACAACAAATTGCCACTCTTTGTGACCTGTTTACCTGTTTTTTTCCCGATGGGCAACAGGTATTCGGACACTAGTGTAACCATACTCCCAGAGTCAAGTAGTGCCCGAACCCTCTTACCATTTACCTTTACAAATGCCCAGAGATGGTAATTCAAGGGGTCCTCTGGGCTAGGGCCCATACATTAAGACCACAACGAATAAGGTTCAACGCTGTTGCATTGCATTGGTTCAGTATTTAGTGGGCAGACTTTCGTGGTGTGACCCCTCTCATAACAATTTACACATTTAGGTACATAGTCTGTGTCCCACTTAGAGCCCTTTTTTGGCTCTCCATGTTGGCTGTTGCCCTTAGTATGCGAGCCACTGTTGCTGGTGCTGTGTAAAGGCGGTCGTTGCTCTTCAGCCCCCCTTAACCCTGGTACCCTTTTACCGTCTCTGGAAGAGTCCTGGAACCTTGGGTAGTGGGGATAATCCCTGACTGTGGGTTGCAGGTGCTCTTCTGCTGCATTGTACCTTTCTACGAGGGCCACCAGCTCGTCTGCATTGTGGGGGTCACTCTGACTGACCCAACGGCGTAGGGCAGAGGGAAGTTTCCTCAAGAACTGGTCCATGACCAACCGTTCCACGATGTGGCTTGCTGAGTTGATCTCGGGTTGTAGCCACTTCCGAGCGAGGTGGATGAGGTCATACATCTGGGATCGGTGGCTTTATCCAACGTGAAGGACCATGCATGCGTGAAACCTTTGGGCGCGAACGGCCGTGGGTACGCCGAGGCGGGCGAGGATCTCGAACTTCAATTTTGCATAGATGTTAGCTTCGGCTGGCTCTAGATCGAATAAGCCTTCTGGGGTTCGCCGCTTAGGAAGGGTGCGATTAGACCAGCCCACTCAGCTTCTGGCCAACCCTCTCTCTGTGCCGTGCATTCAAACGTGAGAAGATAGGTTTCAACATCATCCGAGGGCCCCATCTTCTGAAGGTAGTGGCTTGCCCTGATCATTTTCGGTACTGGGGCTGCCTCTGCCAGTGGAGTCTTAATGATAAATTAACAACCAGGGTAAGGAGGGGAAAGGGACGGGGGAAGGGAAATGGGAAGTGAAGATACCCTCGCTACTGCCCGTGACTAGGTGCTGTACCAAACAAGGAGAAAAAGAACCCCTATAATTGGAGCACACTGTGGCTAATGATACTGATGTGAGAGTAAAGTATATGATAATATCCCAATCCATTATACACTTATTACAGCACATTTGTGTCTTTATTAGAGTCTCAATGATATGTGAAATATAGTTGGTGGGTGGTCACAGCCTCAGGAACTCAGCCAGATACAAAATGAATAAAAGCAATTTTATTGCACTGTAGTGCTGCGCATCACATCACAGAGAACACCTCTGACGCGTTTCGTTCCGTTCAGGAACTTTATCAAAGAGTACAAAGATCTCTCACACTGGAGTGTTATATACATAGTTCCCTAACATGATTGGTCAATACAAAATGCAAAACAGATAATGTCAATTAGCAATCAGTACTTGACAATAACGAGGGTGCTACGTAAACACCGCAGTGTCTAAATTGGAACAAACCCCAACTAACCGTGCTAACATATAGACAGTACGACAATGACGTATAAATTTAAAACAAAGATCTGTGAGTAGCAGCATATATAATAACAAAAGCAACATCCTTGAAAAATTGTATGAAAGAACACAAGGATAGAGCATATATATGGAGGAGTAACCACAGGGACATATGTCAAGGAGACCTATAAAACGTGTTCGTGGCTAAATGTATATTAAATGATATGCATAAAGCAATCATTAATGTATATGTAGAAAATAATTCATAGCTTAACGTTCATAAAGTGGTATGTAAAAAACAATAATAATGCATATAAATAATGCAGATGATTTATACAATAATAAATTCTTGGAAAAGAAAAGGGAATAGATCATCTCTGTTTGATAATTATTTAACTCCTTAGAGTATATGTGAGGTGAATTGGTATACACACTCCCAAGACTCCCCATGTAATCAACCCTGCAGGAAGTGTTTCAGCTCCCATTCAACATTGATCCCATAGGGATGGAGAGTGTTGAGAGTGTGTATCCAATACATCTCCCTTTGATTTAATACATTTTCCCTATTTCCACCTCTGGGATGACATGGAACATGTTCTATAGCATAGAAAGAAAAACTGGTAATATTGCCTAACGGGCATGATGAAAAGTGTCTGGACACCGGGTGGTTAGTGTCTCTCTTTTTAATTAACCTGACGTGTTCCGCAATTCTGGTTTTCAGAGGTCTTATCGTGCGGCCCACGTACTGAAGTCCACAGGCACAGTTCAAAACATAAACAACATGTGTAATATTACAATTTAAAAAGGATTTCAAATAATACTTCTTATAATCGTTATTGTACAGAATGAACCTTTTTTGAACTGCGTACCTACACATTGAGCACTTCCCACATCGAAAAAATCCCTTGGGGATGCTATTAATGCTAGAAGCATTGGATCCAGAAATGAACATGCTCGGGGACAAGTGAGCAGCTAGTGTCTTTGCTTTGCGATATGAAAATTTGGGGCCACTCTCCACTATGTCTCTAATATCTTTGTCAAGAGACAATGTATGCCAATGTTTGGCAATGATATTACAGATCTGTTGTGACTGTGAATTGAATGTGCTAATGAACATGGGACTGTTTGTACTTGTTGAAAATTTGGATGGATCTCGCAACTTGTTGAATGAATATTTTTTGGGCTTTCTGCAAATGAGAGTGTTTCTAGCCATATTATCTGCTTTATTAAATGCAGACTCAATATCAACAGCAGAGTACCCTCTCTCCAAGAATCTTTCGGACATCTCCTTGGCCCTTTGAATGAAAACATCATTGTCCGAACAGATTCTCTTTAACCTGACGAATTGGGCCCCTGGGATGTTTCTAATCAAGGAGCGCGGATGGCAACTATGCGCATTAAGTAGTGTGTTTCTGGAATTCTCTTTCCTGTAAATATCTGTTTGTATATTCATGTCACTGTCAACATACAGGAGTAAATCAAGAAAATGAATATTATTAATATTGTGTTGGTACGTGAATTCAAGATTATAATTATTAGTGCTGATGTGTTCAATAAAAGAAAAAAGTGAAACTTCGTCACCCTTCCAAATGAATATCAAATCGTCGATGTATCTCCTAAAATAAACAATATTGTGACGAAATGGGTTGTGATCGTGATATATAAATTGTGATTCCCAAAACCCCATAAATAAATTAGCATATGACGGTGCAAAACTCGTGCCCATAGCAGTACCTAGTGTTTGTAAATAAAAGTGTTTATCAAATAAGAAATAATTGTGAGTGAGTAAAAAGGATATAGATTCTAATAAAAACGTGCAGTGTAATATAGATAAAGTGGATAAATCAAGAAAGTGTTTAATGGCAGCAAGGCCGTGATGGTGCTCAATAATCGAGTACAGGGAGGTCACATCCATGGTGACCCACCTGTACTCCTTGTGCCAAGTGACCTCCTGTATGCTGGCAATGAAATCAGTAGTATCTCTTATAAAAGAAGGTAAATTGAATACTAGTTGTTGTAAGAACCTGTCCACATACCGCGATAATCCATCTCCCAAAGATCCAATGCTCGCTATAATTGGACGACCAGGAGGGTCGACCAGCGATTTATGGATCTTTGGGAGATGGTGAAATCTCGGAATCACGGGATGTGGACAGGAAAGAAAGTCACATTCCCTTTTATTAATAACATTAAGAATTTTTCCCATGTCCAGTAGCTCAAACAATTCAAGTTGGTATTGAGATGTAGGATTGCTCCTAAGAAGTTTATATGTATTACTGTCCCTTAGCTGTCTCATTGCTTCTGTGAAGTATTGATCTTTTGATAAAATAACGAGAGCCCCGCCCTTATCTGCACTTTTAAGTACTATGTCATGGTGTTTTTTAATGCATTCAATCTCTTGGATTTCTGTGTATGTCAGATTACCATTGGCAACTTTAGAGCAGGAAAACCCCCTTGATAATATGCGTAGGTCGCGTTCGACCAAGTGTTCAAATGTGGTAATTGATGGACCCCTATTGAAACTAGGGCAAAATAGAGATTTTGGGCGAAAGCGCGAATCCTGATTGCCAAAAAAAGTTTGGGAGTGTGTCATAAGGGGTTCGCCTTGCAGTTCCAATAGGGAGTCCATATCGGAAAGGACACAGACTTCTTGGAATTTTAAAGTATGTGTATCTGTGGTGGTGGTAAGATTGGCTTCTACAATGTTATTGTCTGTGCTAGCTGTATTTGCAAAACCATCTTTAGCAGCAAACATTTTCTTCAAAGCTAGCTTGCGTGTGAACCTTTGCAAATCAATAATGGTTTCAAATAGTTTGAATTTTTGACTTGGCGCAAATCCAAGGCCTTTATTGAAGAGGGACAGTTGATCTAGGGTTAGTTCCACACCGGAAATATTAATGACATTGTTGGGCACTCCTAGTCGTATTTCTTGCATTTCGTTCTGCCTCGCCCCCCCTCGTTTCCTCTTTGATCTGCGCGTTCTCCCCGGCTTTTTGTACCCATCTCTAAAAAAGCCGAGGAGGGTTGCCCAGATGATCTGTTGGCTTTAGATGAAGAGCAAGAGGGTGTGACATTGCTATCATAATTTGTCACCTCACGGTCTCTAGATTGTTCTTTTGATTTATCAAAAGAGACCGAATGAAACCTAGGTTCGGGGTCTGAGTAATCAGACTCAAAACTGGATGTTTCAACGCGTTTATTTTTAAGAATAGATTTGTTTGGGGCATTTGCTGTCCCTCGTTTAGGATTTTGACTCCTTCCCCTTGGCGTACTGGAGCTCATAGTCTCCCGTACAACAACCGGTTTTTGCCAGCAATACACCTGATTTTTAGTGTAATCAATCCTATCCCTTTCAAATTTTTGTTGTTTCTTTTCACTGATGGTATTTTCTGATATTTCAATATTTGATGACAGTGTCTTATCGTTCTTAATAAATTGCTCCCTTCTGCTGAATGGTTGCAATTTAGTCTGAAGGATTTTAATATCTGCCATTAAGATGGATTTTTCTTTATTTTTTTGCTGGATAATGAGCTCCATCAGCTTATTGGAGCAGGAGTCAAGTGCATCAACCCAATCTAATTCGAACTGTTTGTTCATGAAACCAAAAGATGGGACTTTTTTGATGCGCAATCCCCTTGGAATACGATTGCATTTTATGTAATTCTCAAGGGAAGTGATGTCCCACCATAATCTAATATTTTCGGTTAAAAGTTTTTCAAGTTTAACGAAATGGTGGGTCAGATCCGAGGGTTCATCGCAAATTATTTCTGATACACCATCAAATAAATGAGTTGCTTTCCTTAACCTTTTAGTATTATCACCACAGATATGAACAAAAGTGCTATATTGATCTTCTATCAAGACATTGTCATCCCCACTGGATTCCTCCATAATGAATAATTAAATAAGCTAATTCCAAGGTTGGAAAAATAATTAGTAAAATATGGGTGAGTTCCTGTAATATACAAATCAGAGTATATACAATACTGATAAAAGGATATGCATATATGTATATAAACACCAGTCCGTTCTGAAAGAGAAGGATGTAGATAACCAAATAAATAGTAACAATAAATTGTTCATGTGGATATGAGCTACGAGGGCAAAATAAAGTCAATTGGTATCACGGTTAGTTGGGGTTTGTTCCAATTTAGACACTGCGGTGTTTACGTAGCACCCTCGTTATTGTCAAGTACTGATTGCTAATTGACATTATCTGTTTTGCATTTTGTATTGACCAATCATGTTAGGGAACTATGTATATAACACTCCAGTGTGAGAGATCTTTGTACTCTTTGATAAAGTTCCTGAACGGAACGAAACGCGTCAGAGGTGTTCTCTGTGATGTGATGTGCAGCACTACAGTGCAATAAAATTGCTTTTATTCATTTTGTATCCGGCTGAGTTCCTGAGGCTGTGACCACCCACCAACTATATTTCACATTCTTGCAACCATCGGTGTGGAGCACGCAGGCTACTACGCGGAGCTGGGAGCTGACCCTCAAGATTTCCCTCCCCCTGGTGAGCAGACTCCTATCTTCAATTCCGCCTGCTCACGGAGACACAGGATTGCTGAGACGCAGCGTTTTTCTCCACACGTCCGTCGCATAGCCGTCGGCCCTCTGTGATGATGTCAGACGCCAGCGTGACGCCCGAGGAGACGGGACCAGCCAGGCACAGGCGTTGAAGAGACCGGGTCGGGTAAGGGCAGCAGGCATCTCCAGCGTGAGTACTCGAGAGGGGTAGCCTGCGGTTGCCCCTTCTCTGGTCTCGGATTTCCCCTGTGCACTAGCCCCCCACCCAGGTTGCACCTGATATCGTTATCTGCCGGAGCCTGGCTGTTGTTTCCCCTCTGTGCAGGATATTTATGCTTGCCTAGTAGCCATTCGTTTTGCATACACATCAGAGATTTTCTACCAAAACCAGTCCTATTGTGGACACTTGGAGCACCGGACATTTGGGGTTCATTCTCCCATATACTACCAAGAGTCTTAATGATAGCCTCTCTCAGGACCTCAAGTTCCTGCTGTAAGCCCTGGGCGAAACGTTGTTGGTCCTCTCTCAGCAAGCGGTTTGTCTCTTGCTGGTTTGCATTCGTGATTTCTCAGGGTTGGAGTGGCTTTTCCACTTCCAACAACAAAAATAAGGAACTTTGCAGTTTTAGAAAAAAGGAACAGAATGATTTAACCTGTTTGGGGAGAGGCTTTTCCCCTCTCTGCTTCCAGCAGCCTTCCTGCCTCCAGGCTCTTGGGGAGAGGGAAGAGGAACAAGGAAATCAGTCTTAAATACCTGATTTCTAACTAGCAGGACAGGTGACAGAAATCAGGCAGCAGACAAACTCTGGTCTGGATCCCTCATCCCTCAGTTCCAGCACTTGCCAAACTGTGGGGTGGAGTGCATGTATTATGAGGCTGCACTTTCCAGCCTAAACAGGATAGAAACTGTTCAGTATCCTGGGAGCCCTATATATGGAATTTATCACCATACCCTGGTTTCTGTCACAGTGTATATACAATAGGAAACAGTGAAGATAAGTGAACATAGTATAATAGAACCCATAAAACGCTACATATTACAATGACTCACAAACATATAACACACATAAAAAACAGAAGTGTCACAAAAATAAAGCTTATTTCCAACCATCTATTATAATAAATCTTCCAGTATGCATATAAATAGTAGGAACCGAAGCTGACGGAGGTATACAGGCACAGGTCCATCATAGTCGCTACATGATCATGGAACATTTATGGTTCAATTGTTCATTGAGGCCACCTCCAATACTAGTCCGTAATTGAAATATCCAGTAAGCTTCTCTCCTTAAGAGAGCAGTATCTCTATCTAAGGCACCATTTACTGGTGGTACAATCTCAATACCAATGACCCTCATAGCTGATATGGGATGTTTATGTTGTACGCAATAGAGCAATCCGCAACGGCATCTGAGGAAGTACACTACATGTGTGGATTTACAAGTAATTCTTTGTTTCATTTTGATGCTCTCACCAGTACATAGATGACAGAACGTATCCCCAATACATACACTATTGCATATAGAGCAATTGCAACACCTGAAATTCCCAGGTTTACCTTGACTCAAAAAGTGTGTTGTTTGATAGTATTTTTTATCACCAGGTTTAATGTGTGTCAGAAATATTCCTCCTCCGTTTACAAGCTAACATGAGGGGTTCTCAACGTAAATCAGATACAAGATGGTCATGTTGCAAGATATGCCAATGTTTTCTCATAGTAGAATTTATTTCCTCTAGTACTGTATACAATTGTGTGAAAAATAAAGTACACCCTCTTTGAATTCTATGTTTTTACAAATCAGGACATAATAATAATCACCTGTTCCTTAGCAGGGCTTAAAATTAGGTAAATACAACCTCAGATGAACAACAGCACCTGACATATTACACCGTGTCATGATTGATTTAATTTGTTTATTTATTTGTTTAGGTATAGGGTTCTGAACTCTATAAGAATTCCTGCAGCCCATCGGGAATCAGTTCCTTCTAAGATTCACCTAAGAAACATCTGGGATTAACAAGATTCATGCAAGAATCCAGTGCCGTCTTAACGCATGGGCACGCTGGGCAGTTGTCTGGGGGCCCCACGAGCATAGGGGCCCCGCGCTAATCTATGCACAGACCAGAATTTAACACTCATTTTCCGATCACCCGCCTCAACATTCAAATTAGTTAGTTAAAAAATTGAGTAGACAAAAACTCAACATATAAAACAAACCAACATATAATAACAAAAACTGGAACAGGGGTAAGATGGAAACGTGCGTCAGGTGGGAGGCGGGGAAGTGACATATATATCTGTACATAACAGTGGACACGGTGTGGGGTGCACGTGGTGACGGGGAAGTGACATTTCTCTATAGGAGAGTGGCCGAGCCACTGGTAGACGTTGCTGCATGTCAGTCAGTTCAATGCTATATCATATGTGTGTTATTACTTATAGTTATAAGATAAGGATCTACTTCTGCGTATCAGTAAACGGTTACCAAACTGATGTGTGTTACTATTGTTCTTGCCTAGGGGAATCTCACTCACTGGGGATCCTGGGTAAGTGGAGGCGCTGCCAAACGTATTATTATTGCCCCAGGCTCCCAGTTAGCGGAGGCCCAGATCTCGCTGAGCCAGCTGGTGTGGGCAGTACCAGTAGTCACTCTAGAGCAGCAGGAAAGAGGGATACATGTTTTTTTATTATCACTTATGAGTTTATGATTAGAGAAGTTTGTATAACATTAATTACTTCTTATTATTGGTTACATTTTGTTTCTATAGACTTAGACACATTGAATACTGGTTGCTTATTTATATAGCACAACAGTTTGGCCATACCACTCACCTAATTCAATTCAATCATTGGGTTAAACTGGTGCATGTAGGGAAGGAATATAACATGAATCAAAACAAGAAAGGTGATGAAAGAATCACCCAAAGATCCCTATTTACTGCACTCATATATAGTGATTTGGACTAAATTGTCCAGAATATATAATTCTCAAATGGTAAATAGGTACAGACTACATGTTGTAACCGCTCCCATCACTGTAAGAGGGCAGATACTAATAAAAGCCATCTAGTGGGCCAAAAATAATAAAACTTTTTTATATTTGAACGTCGACAAAAGAACTGTGAATATACTGTATATATACAGTCCTGGGGGTAAAAAAACATCCCCAATTAAAAAAGTGTGTGGCTGCTAGTCATATATTGAACTCATATATACTAATAATATCGGTATCAATAACCACAATTATATATGTATCTTAGCAGACCCAAGATCGTCTATACCTGTGATGACATAATGTAAAACAAAGTCACCTGACAGTATAAATGATGTAAATATGGATATACAAATCCATCTAGTATCCTCAGCGATTGTATTGAATAGTATACATATGGATCCAATTCTATTCAATTCGGACACAGTCTCAATTAGTCAGCCTTGAGTGTTAAATATCCAACACACATCCAGATATTCTATTGTGCAGCATTCAGCTCGCGGCCGTTATTCGAACATTTCTCGGAGCTGTTTTCGTAAAGTCTGCTGTATTCCACGCGTGATTCACTCATTATTCTCAGCGAACGCTAGCATTAGTGCGGCCAATCACACCTGTTTTTAGCGTCGTTGATTTCTTTCAATTACCTGGATTATGATTTCTTTGGGTGCTGTTCTTCACGTATCTGCCAGGTGGCAAAATGAATCCCTTTTGCACTATCCAGTGCATAGCACAGTTACTGTACGTGTCAATTTGTAGGTGTTTAAAAAAACAGATAAAAAGAGAGTCCACCACAGTGATCTATTGTAAAATTACCTTGGTCGCTGAAGATGCTGAAGACGTTATCGCTCGACAGGTTTAGTACACAGTAGGCCCACATTTAACACCTGAAGCTCGTGTCCATGTCCGCCAAACAATTCAGATAGGGGCACAGTGCATTAAAGGTGACACAAATTGCATAGCTTCCCACACGCTGATCTCTATCTGAACGAGCTCTTGTACAGATACTGTATTGTGCATTTTTCCATCTGCATCCATGGATCAACCCCGATTGTACAGATTCAGGAACCTGCTTTCTTCTGCTGTGCCGACCACGAGAAAGCAAAAATCGGAAGCTGTTTCCAAGCCAAAGGTGTCTAAAGAAAAGGTTCCGAAGGCTCCCAAGGCAAAGAAGTCGGGCCCTTTGTACGTGAAGAAGAAAATGGTCAAAATCGACCATGATCAAGTTCATTGGCCGGGCCCCAGAAGTGCCCCTGCACCCACCGAAGCCGAATTTGATGTTCTGGACTTTTCACTGACATCAACCAGCCATTCCAATGTTCGTCCCGGAGTCCCCTGCTCACCTCCGCCAGAACCCAACCACGCCAATGTTCATCCCGGAGTCCCTTGCTCATCTCCTCCAGCACCCAGCCACGCCGATGTCCATCTGAATGACACCAGCACTCTTTACCCAAGATCCAGCTCTGTCGCCCGCATGCTGGATGTTTTTAGTGGTATCGAAATGACTGACCACTCCATTGAGCAATACAGGGGCAGAATGGAGGCACGGATGGATTGTCTTTTGGAGCGCATGGAGAATATGGATAGGTGCATGGGTGTTTGTCTGGCACAGTCTCACTTCCCGGGGCTTCCAGTTCTGTCTGTGTCTGCCTGTTTCTCTCACACACCTCTCCTAGCTCACATCGCTGGCACAGTCTCATCTCCCGGGGCCTCCAGTTCTGTCTGTCTCTCTCACACACCTCTCCTAGCTCATATCACTGGCACAGTCTCATCTCCCGGGCCTCCAGTTCTGTCTGTCTCTCTCACACACCTCTCCTAGCTCACATCGCTGGCACAGTCTCACCTCCCGGGGCTTCCAGTTCTGTCTGTGTCTGCCTGTGTCTCTCACACACCTCTCCTAGCTCACATCACTGGCACAGTTTCATCTCCCGGGGCTTCCAGTTCTGTCTGTGTCTGCCTGTCTCTCTCACACACCTCTCCTAGCTCACATCGCTGGCACAGTCTCATCTCCCGGGGCTTCCAGTTCTGTCTGTGACTGCCTGTGTCTCTCACACACCTCTCCTAGCTCCCATCGCTGGCACAGTCTCATCTCCCGGGGCTTCCAGTTCTGTCTGTGTCTGCCTGTTTCTATTTCCAGGCTGTGGGCACTTATTCTGTACTGGCTCAAGGTCTGTCTCTGCTTTGGGTTATTTACCTTCAGTAGGTGCCAAAGTGTATTCTCTCTGTAGGCTGTGTTAGGTCTAGAGCTTCTTTGGACGCTGGATATCATTTTCCCACATAGTCACATAATGCATCTTCATTTCGCGGGCGATTGAGTTGATTTGTTTTTTCGGCAGGCTGTTGATCTGAGTGGGGTTTTGTTCTTGGAGTGGGAGGACCAGTTGTTTGATGGCACAGGGTTTAGTGAGGAGGTCCTGGTTTCTCATTGCTCTGTAGCTGTAAGACTGTGGATGGCTGTTTAGGTGAGCCCAGAATGTCAGTGCTCTCTTCTGTACCGTGAGCAGTAGAGGAAAGCGGTCTAGCTCAGCCCGGCATGCATTGTTTCATGTTCTCCTGTGTACTTGTGAGTGAGTGTGGCGGGAGAGGGTTATCCAGGCCAATAATAAAGGTATTGTGCCCCGCTGGTTAACCCTAAACCCGGTTGGGACTGAAGGGGTTAAAATGTATTATCCCCATAATACCATGTTTTCCCCTACACTACCATTATTGTTCCTGTTTTGCAGAATGGTGGGGCTGAAAGGGGTTAAAATGTATTATCACCATAATATCATGTTTCCCACTACACTATCTTTATTGTCCCTGTTTTGCAGCTAAGAAGCTAGCTGCAGTTACACTGAATGAATGAAAATGTGCTAACTGTATTTGTGACCCAAGGGCGAGCTTCTAGCGCTGAACCAAGCGCTAAGTGAAGAAGCGTGCCTATGAATCGGTGGCCGCTTTGAGGATGGGTATCACTTCCTAAGTCGTAGACCTCTAAACCGCAAAGTCAATTGGATAAGTGGTTTGGGTTTAGCTGAAGTTCCGTCTTGTCAAAATGTATCCAGCGGTCTTGTTATCCACTTAAGCTGAATCGTTGGCGTATGTCTGCGGTTACCGATCAAAGCCAGCACGGATACATTGTATGCCGGCTTGTAACCCAGACCAATTATAGGTCAGACCGCAAACCACATCACAGAGCCCCTTCAATTAAATGGATAACTTGCACTAAGAAAGAGCTAGCACTCTAATTTTTGGAGTGCAGTCAGTTACACATGTACCATGAACATACATATGAATGTTATATTTGTTACACATGCAGAACATACATTTATAAACATACTGTATTTCAATGGTGTTTTAAATGCTAAGGCAGGAAACCCTTCCTGCTAGTCCGGCAATGAATCCTTTAACATGCCCATATGTTATGGATGAATGAGCTGAGGGATTTTTCATCTCTGGACTTCAAAGGGCACACTGCTAATGTGGTGCCCCAGTGTCTAAGAGAAGTCCGGAGTTGAAAAGCCTCAGAGATCCTAGGTGTAGGGTGGCCGGGATATTGTTAAGTACCAGATGCTGGTGTGAAGTATGGGCACTTCACACTTGGTAGTCAAACCCCAGACTTACTGTCGCCAGGTAAGAGGTTTGGCCCGGAATGCTAAGTAGCTCAGGTGTGAGGTTAGCACATGCGCTGTGCAAACCGGGAAGCAGACAGAGGCAACCCACTTTCAGACCCTGGGTAAAGTGCTGATATGTGGAGACCTGACACCAGAACAGGTAGAGAACATGACTACATATCTTCAGATGGAAATAACCACAGCTTTGGAAATGACACTTGTCATAGCTCTGTGACACGCCAAAGAACCAGCTACGACAACGTAACAAACAAGAATGGTAAAAAGCTCGAAAACCTGTGTCGCGGTCTGGGATTGTACATTATCAATGGACAGACAAGAGGAGACTCTTTGGGTAGATACACATACAGCTCTGTGCTGGGCAGCAGCGTAGTGGATTATGCAATCACTGATATAGACCCACAAGCCATCAGTGCTTTCATAGTCACACCAGCATCACCCCTATCAGATCACAATCACACCCTGCTCTTTATTAAGAGACCAGACCAACCAAGCACACCACAAAGACCCCTCTCCAACCTCTGTAGCCTGAAAGCCACCTACAAATGGACAAAACAGAGCCTCACGACATACACAGAAACATCAACAGCTCAGAAGTCGGAAACCTACTCCAAAGCTTCCAGGACACAAACTACGAGCAGAACAAACTCAGAGTAAACCTGGCAGTAAGAAATCTCAACACAATATTCCATCTACAGTAATAACAAGAAAATCAAACCTGAAAAAAACTAGCTCTAACAGATCCACAACAAACACCAAATTCAAAGAAAAATGGTTTGATAAGGAATGCAACACCGTTAGAAATAGCCTGCGAACAATATCAAACCAAAAACACAGAGACCCAAACAATACAGAACTACGAATGAGGTACCACCAACACCTAAAGCACTACAGGCACACCCTAAGGAAGAAAAAACAAAACCACATTGCCAAAAAATGAGAAAGAATTGAAGAAGCATTAGATGAAAATACTTTATGGCAAACCTGGAAACATCTGGATACAAAGCAGAATAACAGACACCTGGCCATTCAGAATAGCAACATCTGGAAAAACTACTTAGAGGACCTTTACCAAGAAATCCCAGAAGAAAACCTGACGCAAGAACAAAAACAAATCCTCAAACATCACTGGAGAACACTATAAAAGATAACCAAAACCCCTGGACATACCAATCACAATCCAGAAAATAAAATAAAAAATAAAACTAATAAAACCCAAGAAAGCCAGCGGACCAGATGGCATTCTACAAGAGATGCTGAAGTATAGCAATCCATCTATACAAGAAGCAATACTGAAAATGTTCAACCTGGTCCTCACTACTGGCTACTTCCCTGAACTGTAGAACGAAGGACTGATGACCCCTATCCACAAGAAAGGAGACAGACTGGACCCATCCAATTACAGAGGAATCTGTATCAGCAGCACCCTGTGGAAACTGTTCAACAGCATCTTGAACAGCAGAATCCTCACCTTCCTGACAGAGCAGAGTGTACTGAGTAAGAGCCAGACAAGCTTCCTGCCAAACCACTGCACCACGGATCACATCTATACCCTACACAGCCTGATCAATAAGCACGTCCACAACACCAACAAGGGCAAAATCTTTGCTTCCTTTGTGGACTTTAAAATGGCCTTCGACTCCATCTGGCATCCAGGCCTATTGCTGAAAATACTAGAGAGCGGAATAGGGGGGAGAACGTACGACACGATGATGACGAGTTCAACTATCAACAACACTATTACACCACCTCTTACTCCCTTCAAAAATAGCTCTACCTTTTATCCAAGGACTGTCAAAGGTAACTATATAAATACCTTCACAGACATGGTGATTGGAGATCTAGAATCTCTGGGGGAAAATTTCAAAAGTAGGAAACACAATCTAACCAGAGATGAGAAAGGAGCGGTCCGATCCTTAGCAGAAAATAGTGACATTGTAATTAAAGCAGCTGATAAAGGGGGGGGGGAGGCTTAGTAATAATGGACACCTGTTACTATAAGGAAGAAGCTAATAGGATTCTTAGTGATAACATCACATATAGAAAACTAGATAGAAATCCAACAGATCAGTTTAAGCAAGAGTTATCGATCATAGTCAACAGAGGATTTGGAGATGAAGTAATCACCAAAAGAGAGCTAGAATTCTTGATTGTAGATGAACCAAGACTACCGGTTTTTTTATTTCATCCCCAAAATCCATAAAGATCCTATCAGGCCCCCGGGGAGACCAATCATCTCGGGGATTGGTTCCCTTACATCTAACCTTTCTCAGTTTCTAGATCACATCCTGCAGAGGTATGTCATACAGATCCCTTCATATCTTAGACATACCATGCACGTGTTAAATATACTTAAATAACTCACCTGGCACGAAAATCTAATCTGGGTGACATGTGACGTGGTATCTCTATATACTATCATTGATCATGAAGCGGGGCTTAAAGCAATTCAGTTAACATTGGAGAGGATACCAATGTAGATGAGAAACTGAAAACTTTTGTTTTGGATCAAGTACATTCTCGGACAAAATTATTTCTGTCATGAGGGAGAGTTCTTCCTCCAGATGAGCGGCACCGCAATGGGAACCAGGTTTGCACCAAATTATGCAAACATATTCATGGATATGTGAGAGCGGGACCACATTTGGAGTGGCAACCCGTTCGGTGCAAACCTGGTAATCTGGAAAAGATTCATTGATGATGTGCTGTGCGTCTGGAGAGGCACTTCGGAGGAACTAGCCGTTTTCCAAACACACCTAAATAACAATCCTTATAATATTAGGTTCACTTCCAATAGTGATCCAGTGTCCATCAATTTTCTTGACCTTACCCTATATATAGAAAATGGCATAATGCATACTAAGACCTATCACAAAGAGGTAGACACCAACACGTACCTCCTAGAATCCAGCCATCACCACCCTAAGTGGGTCAATAATATCCCTCAGGGACAGGCATTAAGAATAAAAAGAAATTATTCTCAGAAGCACATATATGACCAACAAGTATCCGAACTAAGGAATAAATTCTTGGAACGTGATTACAATAGGACAAAGGTGAATAAAGCCATTGCGAGGGTCAATGATATAGATAGGGCCACATTAATAAATATGGATAAAAAGGGTAAAAAAGATAAAGACGAAGCATTTATACCATTCATTACAAGGTATAAAAGTATGGCCCCAGAAATATTAAGAACCTTCAAAAAACATTGGGGAATTCTCCAACGAGACCCCATTTATAAATCTTTTTTATCTCCAAATCCACAGATCGTGTATAAGAAAGCTAAAAACTTAAAGGCATCATTGGCACCCAGTTGTCCTATAGGGTCTAAACAATGTAGCAACACGTGGTTAGCCAATATAAAGAGATATTTTCTATGCGGTAAATGCATTGGATGCAACTATAGTATTAAATGTGACAAATTCCAATCAACAGTCACGAACAAAGTATATGATATTAGTACATTCATTAGTTGCAAAAGTAAATGTTGTGTTTATCTACTACAATGTCCATGTGGACTTCAATACGTGGGGAGGACGGGAAGGCCCCTCAAACGTAGATTGGCTGAAGATGTATATAATATAAAAAGAGGATTGCAAACTCATAGTGTTTCAAATCATTTTAAAATAGTTCATAATCAAAACCCTGCAGGACTCATATGTAAGGGAATAGAGTGCTTTAAAGCCAATTGGAGGGGAGGTGACAGACTCAATAATTTGTCCAGAAGAGAAAGCTTCTGGATGTATACATTAAAAACTGTGTCACCTAAAGGTCTCAATAAAGAATTTGACCTAGCCTAATTTTTGAGGGAGTAACCATGTCTCATTTAATTACCTCCATTAGGTTTTTGCACAATCATTCAAATACATGAGTCAGAACACAATTGATTTCAACATTTCTCTTAATCCCAGGGATTATAATCATTCCCTTGAAACATGCTAAAACAATGGTAATATAGATCAGGCAGAGTTATTCTTAGAGTGTTTTTAGAGTGTTTTATTACATTTTGTCTTGTTAATATTTTGTATTGCACTTTGGAGGGTCAACACCCCTAAGGGTATAAATAGAGACCATCTGCATTAGCTCCTCATTCCTTTGAGAAAGTGAAGTCCCCACGTCACAAAACGCGTTAGGGGGAGGAGTTACAGGATCCGCCGACAGAGGAGTCTCCAGTCACGAGGGCCACACACAAAGTGTGACGTCAGCAGGACCAGCACCGGAACATACCACGGGCAGTGGCAGGAGTTTACACGGGAGCCTACACACCGGATCCCAGTGCAGAGGGTCGGTACTAATGCTCAGGGGGTTGCGGCACTAAGGGGACTCCATTACAAGTAGCGGACGGCATCCTAATGTTGTTTTATATGCAGCATTCACATGTGAGTGTTCTTTTGGCTGTTGTAGCCATTTTTTAATAAAATTGTTGTACTATCTGCACTATCTCTGCTGTACTCTCTCCTCTTCTGCGTCAAATGTCACCGGTCATCTGAGAAAATCTAAGGTGAAGGAGATTGAACAACTGCACGTGGGATTCGTGACAGCTGAGGAGAAGAAGAGGTTAAAGCACAGATTCTCTCAACCACACTTGACAAGAAACATCTTGTAAGTAGACATTCTGTGTCAAGTTCAGTTCAGACCTTCCGGTCCAGGCATACTGCGCTATGTTGTGCTTTTTCTAACCCATAATAGGGGGATCATTGAGAAGCAGACTGGTCAAGAAAATTGTCATCATCCCACATCAAGGAATTGGACAATATAAGAACTGTATACCACATGGACTGTGTCTTTTTCAGCACCATGTATCCTTCATATCCATTACCATTAGCCATAGACAAGTTGTGGAGATAATTTGTATTGTGGGAAACCTCGGCAGCTCCAATTCACATTATTATCACTACTTGTTTAATTGTATGTATTAACACTGTATTAGTTTAACACTTACAGCACATTCATAGGTCCAAGCGCTGACGGGTTCAGGGTGTTTTAGTTAGTTTTTCACATACGATCAAAAGTATGTACTCTGAAAACAAAGGCTGCGTGAAAGTAAATAACAAAAGGACAGACTTCTTCCATCAAGGCCGTGGAGTTAGACAGGGCTGCAGCCTGAGTCCCACACTGTTTAACATCTACATCAATGAGCTCGCAGCAGCCCTAGAATCCTCCTCAGCACCTGGGCTCAACTTGGCTGGAACAGAGATTAAGGGGGATAATTTGTTAAACAAATCTTAAATTATTAAACAAGTCTCTCTAAACATTATGCTCTGCATCATAATGGGGATCCATCCTCCTTGCTTTTTAAGTGTATCAAATATGTCCCTAGAAATAGAAGGGGCGGTGATAGGGTAAAATAATTATCCATACAAGAGACCTTCTGGATACATAAGTTGAGAACTTTGTATCCGGGGGGTCTAAATGAGGACATTGACATTTGGTCCCTGTACTGATGATTCATTTTGATCATTGTGATCTTCTGTCTTAGCTAGGGATGAACTCCCTCTGCAATTCATTTGTGCCTTTTTTAGAATAATATTGTCATTTGTTCTTTTTTATATATAATTATTTTTTAAGTATCATGCTTCGTGCTTCTTTTTCAAGGTCTATTTGTCATTTTCATCATTTTTTCCATGCTTAGTTGATTTTATACAGGCAGTTTATTTCTGTGCATTTATATGTTTAACACTTTCTTTCTCTTTTATTTTAGAGCCGTTTTTTCATATATGTACTATTGTATTGTTGTCTGTTTGATTAAAGTTTATATTGTTGTCAATGTTGCTCATAGCAACCGTATGTTGTGATACTTGGGGTTATTGACTCCTCCCCGCTTTCTCTGTATTGGCTGGAGGACCCGATTGGTGGGTCAATCAGATGATACCGTGAGGTATTTCAATGTCGTATGCTTTAACCTTTCACTATTCCCTGATGAAGAAACCGTAAGGTTTCGAAACTCGTTGGAAAGGTTCTATGTGCTATTTTCTATTGAACTTTTCACCCCACTATTGCGGGCTCACTCGGCTACTGGAGAAAAGATCGCGACGCAAGCTGCGGTGTCGCTTCCCAGTGATGTCACAAACCCGGAAGTGCAGGATCGGAGGGCTATGAGCGTGTATCCAGCCGCTGTAAGAACTTACCTGATACAACGATACTATCCGTGTCTATCACGAGTTTGCTGGACTTTCCTCCTAGAGGAGTGGGACTATCCAGGATCCCTATACTCTGGCTTGGGACCGAGAGATCTAGAGACGGGGAACTGCTTGTACCACCACTGATGACATCCTATCTGGCGATCTGTCTGGTGCATGGGTAACATTAACCCCTGACATGCCTGTTTATTTTCTTTTTGATGTACGCACAATACTTATCTTTACTGTTTGTTATTAATATATCTTTTAATGCACTATGAGCGTTGTGCGCTGTGTTTTTGTGTATTCTGTCTCTGTGGGGTGCATACTTGTTGGCAACAGGAGGGCCTGAGTCTCCCGCGATGACATGGGGGATAACAGGAACAGGTTACTGGGGTGGATGCCTTCGTTCTGATTCAATGATGCAGTGCCTCCATCTATAGTAAGCCCCAGGAATGCGGGGTGGAATCCTTACCACAGAACTTCCCTTCCTCATCGATGAGAGATTCCAGTCTCACACAAGGATTATCTTTAAAAACAGCAGTTTCTTTATTCTCCAGGGCAGCAGCAGCAGCCGACAGGTACAGTTATTACACAGTCCATTAACTGTTCTCCCTTGTGATGGTCCTGCCTCCACTCTGGACCGAAGGCATCCAGAGTGGGGCTAGCTCTTCCCTCACCCCCTAAGCAGGGTGAGAGGTACTTGGTTTCACCTTACTAACTATAGTTAGATCAGCTCTAATCATGAGCTGATCACTCCTCTCCTCCTAACTCACTATCACTACAACACTTCACACTTGTGCACTAAATAGGAAGTGACACTGCTTTATGTAAACTCCAGTAGGCACCGCCCCTGCATCTCTTGATTGGACACAGGGTCACGTGACCTACCTTCACTCACACAACCCGTTGTCATAAGCGGGGGAAACCCATGTCAACTCCTGGCAATCTTCCCTTAGCAGAGTTTACACACAGGAGGAGGATAGAACTATAGCCCCATTTCTTACCAGGGCTACATATATGTACATTTTAATAATAGTGTACATGTGCAGGGGGTTTCCTGAGCTGAACCGCATTGGTTTCACCCGCGAGGACTCCCTACTTCATGAGATACAGGCCCCGTTATGGGGTGCTGGTACCCCCTGTGCTTTTAAATCTCCCGCGTCACGTGACCGGGGGATTTTAATTCTGCAGGGGATACCAGCACCCCATAACTTACCCTCTCCCGCTACCCACCCAGGAGGCCTAACCGCCCTCCCCAGGCAACTACCCCACCCTCCACCCATTCATTGGTACAGTGGGTACATCATGCCCATATAATATGGGTCTGATTTACCAGTTGTTAAATGTCCTTAAATTTGCTTTTTCTATAGATTCACGTCAGCATAACAGAATTTTGCACACAAAAACAAAACGTTTATTTTGAAAAGAATTACTTGCATACACAAATAGTAAGAACGACGATGGTGATGTTTCAAATAGATTATGATATTCTTAAGAATAGTTGCACATAGTAACCTTCTTTCTGTTAATATTCTCTCCAGATATAAACATGTCTTTTCTCCTTTTCATGGTATTATCACGCTTCGGCCTGGTGGTCTCCTGCTTTCCTCCTAGCTCCCTCCTTTGGCCATTCTTCTCAAGCTTACTAAGCTCACTGAAGAACTTTTTATTCAAAAAGACCCACCCAGTCAGCCATTTTAACCTTTAAAATATTATATCCAAACATGGTATTATTATATTATATGAACAAGCCTGTGCTGTTGAAAAATCCTGGTAATTGACAAAAAGATACTCAGCTATAGACATCCATGTTCCAGTCCTTATAGAGCTCAGGGAAGGAGTAATACCATCTAGAGCAGGGGGGCGCAAACTTTTTTCCCTGCGCTCCCCTACCGGCGGTCCCCTCACTCCCGCGCCCCTCCTAACCCCCACTTACCTGCGCTCCGGCGTCATGACGTCACGTTGCCATAGCAACGCGACGTCACATGACCTCGCGACGTCATTTTGCCGTCACGTTGCCATGGCGACGCAGGAAGGAAGCCGCCGGAGCCTAGGTAAGTAAAGGTTTACAGAGGACCTCTGTAAACCCCGCGCCCCCCCGCCGGCAGTCTCGCGTCCCCCCTGGGGGTTGCGCCCCCCAGTTTGCGCACCGCTGATCTAGAGTCTCAGTGAGAAGTCTAATGTCCAGGAAATACTCCAAGAAGATAATCACTAGCAACATAAATCAGGGGGCTTCCTGCCATGGGGGACACAGTGTAATTTTTTCAGATGCTTCTCAGCATTAACATAGATGCTGAGTTGGGCTGCGGACTTATTTACATCTGTCTCCCTTATTGCTCTAAACTACAGTGTTTGTTGACACCTCAGCATGCTTTAGTAGTGTACATTTTTGGACTATTACACACAGGGTTTGAGTGTTATATTTATTATCCTTTCTCCCTCCCCTGTTACTCCCCCTTGGTTGTTATTTTTCTTTGTGTGTGCTGTTTTACTAGCACTCATAAGTTTATTTCATCTTATGTATCTCTCCTTAGCTGTTTGATTTCATTTTGATATAGATAGCTCTGTGTTTGATTTCTCCTCTCATGCAGCTAGGATTCTGTGGGGATGTTTGTGCATTTTTTACTGTTCTGAATCACTACGCATATCAGGATTGTTAGTTACTAGTTCTGTTCAGTACTGTGCATTTAGTGCTCAGATTGTCTTTTTCTCTTGTCATGCTTGTGTTATTTTCTCTAGCATATTTCAGGTTACCATCAGTGTATGTTTTTAAATGTTAGTGAGTTCTTCTGTTACTGTATTAAAATCATAGACATTTTTTCAAGTTGACTTTGGTTCCCGGTTTGTTTGTTTCTGATTTCTATATCTTACTTTAGGCATATTTAGGGGGCTGTTATAAGGGATCTTGGTAGTCTTTTTTTTGTGTGTCCATATATTATTGCCATCCCTTAGCACCACCAGTTCTTATTTATATTATTTTCTTTGGTATGTGTTATAGTTTCATTTACTAATTTGCAACCTGTATACTTTTGTGTGTGTTATATATATATGAAAAAGAGAAGAGAGAGCGCACGCCCCATAGTGGGGCATGCGCTCTCTCTTCTATTTTTCCCATAGGTAATCTTTGGATGTGGTTCATCCTCTCTGAGAGCTGCCGGAGATCCCCCCCACACTAGTATTCATTGTTCAACTATTGAAAGACTTTCATCAAAGGACTGGTTTATCACTTCCTTCCACTTTTTTTATTGTATTTCAATTGATGTGTTGTATAGTTTAATAGTTCACTTATTGAGCACATATTATTAGAGCATATTTATATATTTCTTTCTATAGGTATTATTCCTTTTTTATGTCACCCACAATTGTTTAACACATCATATTGGCGCTACTATATATTTCTCTCTCTCTCTCTCTCTCTCTCTCTCTCTCTCTCTCTCTCTCTCTCTCTCTCTCTCTCTCTCTCTCTCTCTCTCTCTCTCTCTCTCTCTCTCTCTCTCTCTCTCTCTCTCTCTCTCTCTCTATATATATATATATATATATATATATATATATAATCAGACAAATATGCTGCATTCTAATGGCATTCTGACTTTGATATCAGATTCATTTATTACAATATAATTATTGCTAAATTGGATTTCTTACACCAGTATAGCAATAAATGGTGAAGTAATCAAAAAACAGGCCCAAAATAAAACACATTACATAGCAAACTAAACACATAGCAAATGTAAAGAAAACAATTGATTGGCACAGTAATAAAATGGGCATGATTTAACACTATGCCAGTTCATGTTCAACCTAAAAATAAACAATAAAAAAAAATATCCAACGCATTGAAAACAATCACCAAATAAACAACAATAAGCAAGTAAACACAACATTACCACTATTCAATTAAGCAGTATTGGTCTTATACGCCATTTATCTCACTTAAAAGCAGTTATCACTGCTTAGTGCATAGCCCCCTGAGTCTCTACTGTACACAGACGACCTGCTCTTGCTGTCTCCAACAGAACAAGGTCTCCAACAGAAACTGGCAATACTAGAAAAATTCAGCCAGACCTGGGAACTCTCTGTGAACCTAGAAAAAAACAGAATAATGGTATTCCAGAAAAAAATCTAAAAAACATCTAACCATATCGCAATTCACACTGGACGACAATGCACTGGAACAGACAGCGAGCTACACATACCTTGGTCTAACAATCAGCTCATCAGGGAAATTCAGCCTGGCCATAAATACACTGAAGGAGAAGCCCGGAGACCATTTTATGCAATAAGGAAACAGATGTACCACCTCAAACCACCAATAAGAATCTGGGAGAAAATATTCAACAGTATCATCACACCCATCCTTCTGTATGGCAGCGAGGTGTGGGGCCCTGTAACATACCCAGACTCCACAAAATGGGATACCCGCCAATCCAAATACTGCACCTAGAATTCTGCTAACACCTTTGTACAGAATATCGCCTTATCCTGGGGCTTGTTATGATTCACTGTATATATTATTATCACATGCGTTGTTGTTCAGTAGCATCATTAATGTTATTGTTTTTCATCGTAAGTAATAGATGTTCTTGCCAGTTGGTATTTCCTACAACCATGCTATTTTAGCATAATTTGTCATACAATTGCTACATTAAAAATATTGCGATTCTATGACTTATCAAGTCTGAATATATTTTTCTACACCTGGAATGCAGTTGTGATAGGGATCTAGTGTAAGCTCTTGAATTGATACTTTATGTATTATAGGTTCTCTCTGTCCCTATGCACCGGTGTATATGTTGAAAACAATACAAACCGGCGCCTAAAACATCCAAAGACAGTCTGAGTAATGTCCAAATAGAAAGAAGTGCAAAGAACTGCTTCAACTCTTGTACTTTCAGGGATATTAGTGGATCCACGGCCAGATGTCACGTGATATGTGGAAATCAAGCAAAAAAAAAATCATAGTGCAAACTGCTACTCGGACAAACATGCAACACAAACGCTACACAAACAACAAATACACAACAATTACCATACAAAAGCAAAACCGCCACTATACCGTGTAATTATTATACCCTTCCCCCTGTTATACATGTACTGTGTAATCATTATACCTACCCCCTGTTATTCATGTACTGTGTAATCATTATACCCTACCCCCTGTTATACATGTACTGTGTAATCATTATACCCTACCCCCTGTTATACATGTACTGTGTAATCATTATACCCTACCCCCTGTTATTCATGTACTGTGTAATCATTATACCCTACCCCCTGTTATTCATGTACTGTGTAATCATTATACCCTACCCCCTGTTATACATGTACTGTGTAATCATTATACCCTACCCCCTGTTATTCATGTACTGTGTAATCATTATACCCTACCCCCTGTTATTCATGTACTGTGTAATCATTATACTTACCACCTGTTATTAATGTACTGTGTAATCATTATACCCCTACCCCCTGTTATTCATGTACTGTGTAATCATTATACCTACTCCCTGTTATACATGTACTGTGTAATCATTGTACCCTACCACCTGTTATTCATGTACTGTGTAATCATTATACCCTACCCCCTGTTATTCATGTACTGTGTAATCATTATACCCTTCCCCCTGTTATTCATGTACTGTGTAATCATTATACCTACCCCCTTTTATACATGTTCTGTGTAATCATTATACCTACCCCCTGTTATACATGTACTGTGTAATCATTATACCTACCCACTGTTATACATGTACTGTGTAATCATTATACCTACCCCCTGTTATACATGTACTGTGTAATCATTATACCCTACCCCCTGTTATACATGTACTGTGTAATCATTATACCCTTCCCCCTGTTATACATGTACTGTGTAATCATTATACCCTTCCCCCTGTTATACATGTACCGTGTAATCATTATACCCTACCCCCTGTTATTCATGTACCGTGTAATCATTATACCCTACCCCCTGTTATACATGTACTGTGTAATTATTATACCCTACCCCCTGTTATACATGTACTGTGTAATCATTATACCATACCCCCTGTTATTCATGTACTGTGTAATCATTATACCCTACCCCTGTTATTCATGTACTGTGTAATCATTATACCCTACCCCCTGTTATTCATGTACTGTGTAATCATTATACCAATCCCCTGTTATACATGTACCGTGTAATCATTATACCTACCCCCTGTTATTCATGTACTGTGTAATCATTATACCCTTCCCCCTGTTATACATGTACTGTGTAATCATTATACCTACCCCCTGTTATACATGTACCGTGTAATCATTATACCCTTCCCCCTGTTATTCATATACTGTGTAATCATTATACCTACCCCCTGTTATTCATGTACTGTGTAATCATTATACCATACCCCCTGTTATTCATATACTGTGTAATCATTATACCTACCCCCTGTTATTCATGTACTGTGTAATCATTATACCCTACCCCCTGTTATACATATACTGTGTAATCATTATACCCTACCCCCTGTTATACATGTACTGTGTAATCATTATACCTACCCCCTGTTATTCATGTACCTTGTAATCATTATACCTACCCCCTGTTATACATGTACTGTGTAATCATTATACCCTACCCCCTGTTATACATGTACTGTGTAATCATTATACCCTACCCCCTGTTATTCATGTACTGTGTAATCATTATACCTACCCCCTGTTATTCATGTACTGTGTAATCATTATATCCTACCCCCTGTTATACATGTACTGTGTAATCATTATACCCTACCCCCTGTTATTCATGTACTGTGTAATCATTATACCTACCCCCTGTTATTCATGTACTGTGTAATCATTATACCTACCCCCTGTTATACATGTACTGTGTAATCATTATACCCTTCCCCCTGTTATACATGTACCGTGTAATCATTATACCCTACCCCCTGTTATTCATGTACCGTGTAATTATTATACCTACCCCCTGTTATACATGTACTGTGTAATCATTCTACCTACCCCCTGTTATTCATGTACTGTGTAATCATTATACCCTACCCCCTGTTATTCATGTACTGTGTAATCATTATACCCTACCCCCTGTTATTCATGTACTGTGTAATCATTATACCTATCCCCTGTTATACATGTACCGTGTAATCATTATACCCTACCCCCTGTTATTCATGTACTGTGTAATCATTATACCCTAACCCTGTTATTCATGTACCGTGTAATCATTATACCCTACCCCCTGTTATTCATGTACTGTGTAATCATTATACCTTACCCCCTGTTATTCATGTACTGTGTAATCATTATACCTATCCCCTGTTATACATGTACTGTGTAATCATTATACCCTACCCCATTATACATGTACTGTGTAATCATTATACCTACCCCCTGTTATTCATGTACTGTGTAATCATTATACCTATCCCCTGTTATACATGTACCGTGTAATCATTATACCCTACCCCCTGTTATTCATGTACTGTGTAATCATTATACCCTACCCCCTGTTATTCATGTACTGTGTAATCATTATACCTATCCCCTGTTATACATGTACTGTGTAATCATTATACCCTACCCCATTATACATGTACCGTGTAATCATTATACCTACCCCCTGTTATACATGTACTGTGTAATCATTATGCCCTTCCCCCGTTATACATGTACCGTGTAATCATTATACCCTACCCCATGTTATTCATGTACCGTGTAATTATTATACCCTACCCCCTGTTATACATGTACTGTGTAATCATTATACCCTACCCCCTGTTATTCATGTACTGTGTAATCATTATACCCTACCCCCTGTTATTCATGTACTGTGTAATCATTATACACTACCCTTGTTATTCATGTACTGTGTAATCATTATACCCTACCCCCTGTTATTCATGTACTGTGTAATCATTATACCTATCCCCTGTTATACATGTACCGTGTAATCATTATACCCTACCTCCTGTTATACATGTACTGTGTAATCATTATACCCTTCCCCCTGTTATACATGTACTGTGTAATCATTATACCCTACCCCTGTTATATACATGTACTGTGTAATCATTATACCTACCCCCTGTTATTCATGTACCGTGTAATCATTATACCCTACCCCCTGTTATTCATATACTGTGTAATCATTATACCTACCCCCTGTTATTCATGTACCGGGTAATCATTATACCTACCCCCTGTTATTCATGTACTGTGTAATCATTATACCCTACCCCTGTTACTCATGTACTGTGTAATCATTATACCCTACCCCCTGTTATTCATGTACTGTGTAATCATTATACCCTACCCCCTGTTATTCATATACTGTGTAATCATTATACCTACCCCCTGTTATTCATGTACTGTGTAATCATTATACCCTTCCCCCTGTTATACATGTACTGTGTAATCATTATACCTACCCCCTGTTATACATGTACCGTGTAATCATTATACCCTTCCCCCTGACATTCATATACTGTGTAATCATTATACCTACCCCCTGTTATTCATGTACTGTGTAATCATTATACCCTACCCCCTGTTATTCATATACTGTGTAATCATTATACCTACCCCCTGTTATTCATGTACTGTGTAATCATTATACCCTACCCCCTGTTATATATGTACTGTGTAATCATTATACCCTACCCCCTGTTATACATATACTGTGTAATCATTATACCCTACCCCCTGTTATACATGTACTGTGTAATCATTATACCTACCCCCTGTTATTCATGTACTCTGTAATCATTATACCCTACCCCCTGTTATACATGTACTGTGTAACCATTATACCCTACCCCCTGTTATTCATATACTGTGTAATCATTATACCCTACCCCATGTTATTCATGTACCGTGTAATTATTATACCCTACCCCCTGTTATACATGTACTGTGTAATCATTATACCTACCCCCTGTTATACATGTAATGTGTAATCATTATACACTACCCTTGTTATTCATGTACTGTGTAATCATTATACCCTACCCCCTGTTATTCATGTACTGTGTAATCATTATACACTACCCTTGTTATTCATGTACTGTGTAATCATTATACCCTACCCCCTGTTATTCATGTACTGTGTAATCATTATACCTATCCCCTGTTATACATGTACCGTGTAATCATTATACCCTACCTCCTGTTATACATGTACTGTGTAATCATTATACCCTTCCCCCTGTTATACATGTACTGTGTAATCATTATACCCTACCCCTGTTATATACATGTACTGTGTAATCATTATACCTACCCCCTGTTATTCATGTACCGTGTAATCATTATACCCTACCCCCTGTTATTCATATACTGTGTAATCATTATACCTACCCCCTGTTATTCATGTACCGTGTAATCATTATACCTACCCCCTGTTATTCATGTACTGTGTAATCATTATACCCTACCCCTGTTACTCATGTACTGTGTAATCATTATACCCTACCCCCTGTTATTCATGTACTGTGTAATCATTATACCCTACCCCCTGTTATTCATATACTGTGTAATCATTATACCTACCCCCTGTTATTCATGTACTGTGTAATCATTATACCCTTCCCCCTGTTATACATGTACAGTGTAATCATTATACCTACCCCCTTTTATACATGTACCGTGTAATCATTATACACTTCCCCCTGTTATTCATATACTGTGTAATCATTATACCTGCCCCCTGTTATTCATGTACTGTGTAATCATTATACCCTACCCCCTGTTATTCATATACTGTGTAATCATTATACCTACCCCCTGTTATTCATGTACTGTGTAATCATTATACCCTACCCCCTGTTATACATATACTGTGTAATCATTATACCCTACCCCCTGTTATACATGTACTGTGTAATCATTATACCTACCCCCTGTTATTCATGTACCTTGTAATCATTATACCCTTCCCCCTGTTATACATGTACTGTGTAATCATTATACCCTACCCCCTGTTATACATATACTGTGTAATCATTATACCTACCCCCTTTTATACATGTACCGTGTAATCATTATACCCTACCCCCTGTTATACATGTACTGTGTAATCATTATACCCTACCCCCTGTTATACATGCACTGTGTAATCATTATACCATACCCCCTGTTATTCATGTACTGTGTAATCATTATACCTACCCCCTGTTATTCATGTACCGTGTAATCATTATACCCTACTCCCCTGTTATACATGTACCGTGTAATCATTATACCCTTCCCCCTGTTATACATGTACTGTGTAATCATTATACCCAACCCCCTGTTATACATGTACTGTGTAATCATTATACCCAACCCCCTGTTATACATGTACTCTGTAATCATTATACCCTACTCCCTGTTATACATGTACTGTGTAACCATTATACCCTACCCCCTGTTATTCATATACTGTGTAATCATTATACCTACCCCCTGTTATTCATGTACTGTGTAATCATTATACCCTACCCCCTGTTATACATATACTGTGTAATCATTATACCCTGACCCCTGTTATACATGTACTGTGTAATCATTATACCTACCCCCTGTTATACATGTACCGTGTAATCATTATACCCTTCCCCCTGTTATACATGTACTGTGTAATCATTATACCCTCCCCCTGTTATTCATGTACTGTGTAATCATTATACCCTTCCCCCTGTTATTCATGTACTGTGTAATCATTATACCCTACCCCCTGTTATTCATGTACCGTGTAATCATTATACCCTACCCCCTGTGAAAGGAAAATCCATTATTTCCTCCCCTGGCTTCAGCACCGAGAGGAACTTTTCCCCTGCCAGGTACACTGAAGCCTTGTGACTGGATACTACACCATCTGCACCCGTTTGCAGCAGACTCCCCCGGAGAAGTTTTTCACGCCCTGCAACTGTTATCTCCGGTCTTCGGTGAACTTTTCAGGCCTGGGAGACGAACAAAATGAAACGTAACGCACGCCAGGTTTCAAATCCTTTGTCTCAATTTATTACTCATAGGGTAATGATTTTTATACAGAAAGAAAAAAAATATTAGTTAGAGGCGTAACATAGGCGTATCATAGGCGTGACATAGGCGTATACTAGGTGTGTCTTGGGCGTAGCTTTAATTAGAGGCGTGATTTAGGGGCAGGACATATTAGTGGCGTGACTTTTGAGACGTGTCCCTTTTCAATACAAGCAATGTTCTGAATACATAGCTTATTCATTGTCTGTTATCAAAATAGACCTTGAGTCTTAGCAACTTTATTTCACTACCTTGCTTCTTGCAGAGAACCATTCTATTATATTCTACTAAAACACCAGGAAATTGACCTCACAAAAGTATCTAGTAATATTCTGGCCAGGGAGAATGAAATGCAATTTAGCAGAGAAACTGAGTGCATTCAGGAATTATATTTCAGCAAAAGGCTGACTACAGAATCTTAACTAGTTATGACCAGACAAAATGGAAGCTTAACATGACTGCAGACTCTGGCCTGACATACTGGTCCTAACAATCCCTCCTTTTTGTTCTCTAAAAGAACAAATACCCTTACTAGATACGCTTCTCTATGACTATGGCCTTATGGGGACCAATAGTATCATAGACTCTGTTCATGGCCACATATGAATTATTAGTTGCATACATGGCGTGAGATGAAACTGAAGGTTTCCTTGAGACAAATGAAAGTATTGCACACTTAGTACAGTGAAAAATAACAAAAATTGCTGCGATTATACTAATCACTACAATAAAACCATAGAGAATTTTCATACCTAATTCTCCGAGAAAGTGGGAAGGATGAATCCCAGATAACAAAGGGCAGTGTGATTGCAGGGTACAATCTTAGTGGCCCACATGCCACACAACCAATAGAGATATATATATATATATATATATATATCATTAAATATTTCTATAGATTAGAAAATAGCTTACATTTCAATATGTCACATAATTTAAGGGTCAGCTATTGGTGAGAATTGGTGGGGGTTAATTTCTGCCAAGAGCGACTGCACAAACATTCTTCTTGCACACATCTTTCATACTGCATTTACTCAGAATGGCAAAACGGACCAAGATGGCTGCTATGGTCACAATGGCTGACGTGATCCTTTCCTTGTGGTTGACTCACTTCCCTTTGTGACCTCCCACCTTCCTCATATCCAGTCTTCTCAGTCCCCCCATATCCTTAAGAGACAGTCTATTTAAAGAACAGAACAGTTAACCATTTCATAGTCCTGATGGACCAAGATGTCCAAGTTGTGCATAACTGCATTCCTTTCTTTTCCGGCCATTATATCAGCCCAGTTGATTTCTTCTTTGGTCTCTTCTTCTGGGGGACTGGCGACATCATCACCGCAGAGAGGCATAGCGTCGGTGGGGGTTGCAACGCACTTCTGGATCAGAGTTTTGCTGTACTTAATACATAGAGAGCAATGAGTAGGACAAACACACACATACAAAAACATTTGCTAGCTTCGCTCAAAGCAAATCATTCCAACCACCAAGTCCCCATGGTCCCTAAATCCTGGATAAATACACAACATTGCGCTTTAACTAGGGCGCATACATGCCCCTCCTTTTGAGGCTAAAATATAGTCCAGAGCTATTTTTATTCTGCGGGGTCATTAATTTAAACTAAACCTATTCTTGGTTAAGTGAGTAAATGTCTGTGGCTGTATGATTTAGGATATCCCTGTAAACCTGTCATACAGTAACTCAACTCCTACATTTGGGAATACATTCCCTGAAACTTATTCTTCCCATAGACTACTTTTTAGCACTTGTGTATTGGGTGCATCTCTTCTGTTTCTAACTCTACCTGTGAGCAATTAACATAACCGTGTGTTTGACTGATAAAGCATTCTCCCACCGGGATATCATTCTGCAGGGAGATTCTATTAACCTAGAAATCCAAACAAAATAAACAAAATTAAACAAATAATACCTTATACTATTTTGTCATCCTTATGGGACGCCACTTACACAAACATAATGGAGCATACATTGTAACAGAAAAATAATAAAAACCTGTAAAAATAAAAAGTTCAAAGTTCATGTGTTGAGGCCTGGACATTTTTGCCTATAACCTTTCTCCCTTGATTAGTGGTCAGAGAGTATTGTGTCCATCAAAACACTTATTTGCAGGTGCTATGTCTTTGTCTTTATTTGCTGTTTGTGCTTAGGCTGGCACCATTTTGACGTGCTTGATGTGTATCCATGATGATAAGAAATTTTTACTGCAATGCTGGTGATGAGTAGCATCTAAATGGCCTTTTCATCTGGGATGAAGAGCGTGCTTGCGTAGAAAATGCTTGACCATTAACCCGTCTTGCGTAGGTGCACTTTCAGCTTTAATCTGTGCCTAGAAAGACTCAAAAATATATATTAGTTGCATGCAATACTTATTAATTGTTTTATTACCAATAACATGGTCCTTAATTCGTTACTTTGAACTACTGATGGTCATAACTCATCCCATAAATGTCTCATAGGGAGAGAATTTATACCTAGAAATAAGTTCTTGTATTAATATGGTTACTACTATTATTAGCATCCACAATATTAAACAGAGATATTCCCTATTAACGCTCCTCAAATTTTAAATTAAGCAACCAATATGGACTTGACTTTGCTACAATTCAAGTTCCTAAAACTTGGTACCTCAGCCTTTGCCAAACCAATTGCTTCCATAATCAACTCTATCCTGTCTGCAGGCCATATCCCTAAGACCTGGAAAACTGCTAGAGTTGTCCCAATCTACAAAAATGGGGACAAAAACACTGTCTCAAATTACAAATCAATCTCTCTTCTCCCAATACACACTTACTCTCATTCATACCTAACTGCCATCTGCCAATTTCTCTGATGCAAATGGTGTCAACCTTTTAGTCATTTAATACTAACTAACCTTAAAACTCGCCCCACACATCAAGCATCTCAACAGCCTGCACTCATGGCTATTGTCCCACACCCACAGTCACTCCTGGCTTTCACCTCAAGCACTCCACTGTAACTATTCTGCTAAAAAAAAAAATGTGAAATGCCCTGTATATAATGTATACCCTGTTCACTTATGCAATTACACTTGCAATACAATATCCCCTGTCCTTTAACTCTATTTCCAGGACATACCCAAAAACAAATAAATGGTTACAAAATGATAAATTTGGCAGATATTATATATCCCTCAACATAGGGACGGCTTGCTACCTGCTTTGCTGTGACATCTGCAAAGGTATTATTATTATTTACCAGGGGCCTGTCAGCTCTTGGAGTTAACATTGTTATAATAAATTCTGAACCTATGTATGTATCTCCCCTCTTCTGTTCATATATTATCTATATATGTGAACAAAAATACAAAAATACAAAAATAGTTATGAAAACAGGTTGCTTTGATATACTGTATAGCAAAATAAACTGGTAAATAGATTTGTATGTGTTGTGACTATAAAAATATTTACTGCTTGTGTTAAAAGAAAAAGCCTGCAGTAGGTCTTTTAACAACTGTGGCATTTACAATATATATAAAAAAAAAATCCTGAAATCCTGAGCAAAAGATTTCCTTTTAAAATAGACAAATAATGTTGAACTCTTTGCAAAGTGCTGAGCACACGGCCAGCATTAACTTTAAAAGACACTCTGACTTTAAAAAGGAAAAAATAATTTTCAAAGCGCTTTTTTTTTTTTTTTTTCTTCTGGGAAAACAGCCAGAAATTTCACAGTACAGATACTGTAGCAGACAATGGGTTTCACTGTCTAATTCATATTAACTGCTGGATTAATCCTCACGCAGGGGATTGTAACATTAGTTTTAATGTTAAATATGAAGCTTTCCACCCTGTCCTAAAACTGCATTTTGTATGGTCTTTCAAAAATTAAATAACGGGAATATTTCAAATTACTTATAAACACCAAGTCTATGCCAACAAGAGCATGCAACATTCTTTCATTCATTCACCTGAATGCCTTCTGCAAGAAATCTCATATTCCTGCAAACTTCCATCAATACAATTGCTATCCCGTTTTAACTATGTCCTCTCTTAAACTAAACAAAATATCTTCAAACATGCAACAGTTATACCATGACTAAAAAAACAGCAAGCTTGACCCTACCTGTCTTGTATGGCTTCTACACTGCTTATTTAACGGAGACAATTCTCGCTAAAATAACTGACCTCCATGCTTCTAAAGACAGATATCACCACACTCCCCTCACACCACTCAACCTCCCCGCAGCATCTGCCACCACGGACACCCTCCTTTTGAAGCGCTATGTACATTAATGGCGTTATATACATATATAATACAATATATTAATTCAAACAGTGCTTATGAGCTCTTACCAGCATTTTAAACAAAAACAAACCAGACATATCTTAATCCTGTAGAAATAAAATTGAAATGTGTTATCTTACTGCTTTACGGAAAAGAAGACAGTTCTACATTACCATTTTACTCATGAATAAACTGCTTAAGCACAGAGCTAGTTAATTTTAATGTGAATGCTTCACATTCTTTAAACTGTAAGGGAGAGGCTGTGCCCCTCCTTTTATTAAGATAGAAATACCACACACGAAAAGAAATGTGTCCGGTTTAAAAAGTATCCGCCTGGCCAGGACGAATAAACCTTTCAAACTATAACCAGGGACTGAGCTGAATATACTCCCCTTCCGTTGTGAGGTATTTCTCTCTATATTCGGTGTACACCTTTTTTTTTTTTTTTTTTTTTTTTTTAAACCTTTTAAAATTTAGATTTCATCATGAGCAACTAATATTCATATTTTTTGTACAGATGATAATCAGCATGACTTTCACACAAGAAATCATTCAGGAAAAATTTTATCAGGGTTACAAACAAACTCTTTTACATAAGGTAGCGGTGTTTTTTTTTTTTTTTTTACAGAGACTTTCACTCTGAGCCCCCACGGGCAAAGCAGCACTTCCCTGCTTCTGACTGACTGATAGTGGCACACACTCTACCAATGACCAAAACCACCACAATTAAAACAGACACCATTATTCTGAGCTATTCTCCCTGATTGATTTCTGGGACCAGCATAAGATCTCCGTCTATTCTGTCCTCTGCCTTGTAAATACATTGCCTTATTTTCATGCCGAGAACAACCTTCTGCATATTCGACAAACGGGTAATGACTAGCTGTCTGAGCAACAAATTCCTCAGGAATCAGACCAGATTTACACTCGCATTTAAAAATTGTACATTCCTAGGCTTCCGTCCAGAGTCATTCTTACTCATGCAAGCACCCATTAGTAGCTTAAAGAAAAACAGCTTAATTATGACAAATAATTGCAATATTTATACTTACACAATATACAATGGTCGTTCAGCTAGATCAGAGATAACAGTCCAGTCGTGCACAGAATTTACTGGACTCTAACCAAAAATTCTGTTAAAAAAGGGACTCAAACCCAATTCTTCAGTCACAATTTAGGTCTATTAAATTCCCAGAGGGGGTGAAGCATCATATATAAAAATTTACATATATACTCACAAACTCTGTGAACTTCCCACTTCTAGACGCCAAAACTGAAAGGAAAGTATTATATTCTACAAATGCACCAGTGCATTCAGGAATTATATTTCAGCAAAAGGCTGACTACAGAATCTTAACTAGTTATGACCAGACAAAATGGAAGCTTAACATGACTGCAGACTCTGGCCTGACATACTGGTCCTAACACCCTGTTATTCATGTACTGTGTAATCATTATACCCTACCCCCTGTTATTCATGTACTGTGTAATCATTATACCCTACCCCCAGTTATTCATGTACTGTGTAATCATTATACCCTTCCCCCTGTTATTCATGTACTGTGTAATCATTATACCCTACCCCCTGTTATTCATGTACCGTGTAATCATTATACCCTACCCCCTGTTATTCATGTACTGTGTAATCATTTTACCTACCCCCTGTTATACATGTACTGTGTAATCATTATACCCTACCCCCTGTTATTCATATACTGTGTAATCATTATACCTACCCCCTGTTATTCATGTACTGTGTAATCATTATACCCTTCCCCCTGTTATACATGTACTGTGTAATCATTATACCTACCCCCTGTTATACATGTACCGTGTAATCATTATACCCTACCCCCTGTTATACATGTACTGTGTAATCATTATACCTACCCCGTTATTCATGTACTGTGTAATCATTATACCTACCCCCTGTTATTCATGTACTGTGTAATCATTATACCCTACCCCCTGTTATTCATGTACTGTGTAATCATTTTACCTACCCCCTGTTATACATGTACTGTGTAATCATTATACCCTACCCCCTGTTATTCATATACTTTGTAATCATTATACCTACCCCCTGTTATTCATGTACTGTGTAATCATTATACCCTCCCCCCTGTTATACATGTACTGTGTAATCATTATACCTACCCCCTGTTATTCATATACTGTGTAATCATTATACCTACCCCCTGTTATTCATGTACTGTGTAATCATTATACCTACCCCCTGTTATACATGTACTGTGTAACCATTATACCCTACCCCCGGTTATTCATGTACTGTGTAATCATTATACCCTACCCCCTGTTATTCATATACTGTGTAATCATTATACCTACCCCCTGTTATTCATGTACTGTGTAATCATTATACCTACCCCCTGTTATTCATGTACTGTGTAATCATTATACCTACCCCCTGTTATACATGTACTGTGTAATCATTATACACTACCCCCTGTTATACATGTACTGTGTAATCATTATACCCTACCCCCTGTTATACATGTACTGTGTAATCATTATACCTACCCCTGTTATTCATGTACTGTGTAACCATTATACCCCTACCCCCTGTTATTCAGGTACTGTGTAATCAGTATACCCTACCCCCTGTTATTCATATACTGTGTAATCATTATACCTACCCCCTGTTATTCATGTACTGTGTAATCATTATACCTACCCCCTGTTATTCATGTACTGTGTAATCATTATACCCTACCCCCTGTTATACATATACTGTGTAATCATTATACCCTACCCCCTTTTATACATATACTGTGTAATCATTATACCTACCCCCTGTTATTCATGTACTGTGTAATCATTATACCCTCCCCCCTGTTATACATGTACTGTGTAATCATTATACCTACCCCCTGTTATACATGTACCGTGTAATCATTATACCCTTCCCCCTGTTATTCATATACTGTGTAATCATTATACCTACCCCCTGTTATTCATGTACTGTGTAATCATTATACCTACCCCCTGTTATACATGTACTGTGTAACCATTATACCCTACCCCCGGTTATTCATGTACTGTGTAATCATTATACCCTACCCCCTGTTATTCATATACTGTGTAATCATTATACCTACCCCCTGTTATTCATGTACTGTGTAATCATTATACCTACCCCCTGTTATTCATGTACTGTGTAATCATTATACCTACCCCCTGTTTTTACATGTACTGTGTAATCATTATACACTACCCCCTGTTATACATGTACTGTGTAATCATTATACCCTACCCCCTGTTATACATGTACTGTGTAATCATTATACCTACCCCTGTTATTCATGTACTGTGTAACCATTATACCCCTACCCCCTTTTATTCAGGTACTGTGTAATCATTATACCCTACCCCCTGTTATTCATATACTGTGTAATCATTATACCTACCCCCTGTTATTCATGTACTGTGTAATCATTATACCCTACCCCCTGTTATACATGTACTGTGTAATCATTATACCCTACCCCCTGTTATACATGTACTGTGTAATCATTATACCCTACCCCCTGTTATACATGTACTGTGTAATCATTATACCTACCCCCTGTTATTCATGTACTGTGTAATCATTATACCTACCCCCTGTTATTCATGTACTGTGTAATCATTATACCCTACCCCCTGTTATACATGTACTGTGTAATCATTTTACCTACCCCCTGTTATACATGTACTGTGTAATCATTATACCCTACCCCCTGTTATTCATATACTGTGTAATCATTATACCTACCCCCTGTTATTCATGTACTGTGTAATCATTATACCCTCCCCCCTGTTATACATGTACTGTGTAATCATTATACCTACCCCCTGTTATTCATATACTGTGTAATCATTATACCTACCCCCTGTTATTCATGTACTGTGTAATCATTATACCTACCCCCTGTTATACATGTACTGTGTAACCATTATACCCTACCCCCGGTTATTCATGTACTGTGTAATCATTATACCCTACCCCCTGTTATTCATATACTGTGTAATCATTATACCTACCCCCTGTTATTCATGTACTGTGTAATCATTATACCTACCCCCTGTTATTCATGTACTGTGTAATCATTATACCTACCCCCTGTTATACATGTACTGTGTAATCATTATACACTACCCCCTGTTATACATGTACTGTGTAATCATTATACCCTACCCCCTGTTATACATGTACTGTGTAATCATTATACCTACCCCTGTTATTCATGTACTGTGTAACCATTATACCCCTACCCCCTGTTATTCAGGTACTGTGTAATCAGTATACCCTACCCCCTGTTATTCATATACTGTGTAATCATTATACCTACCCCCTGTTATTCATGTACTGTGTAATCATTATACCTACCCCCTGTTATTCATGTACTGTGTAATCATTATACCCTACCCCCTGTTATACATATACTGTGTAATCATTATACCCTACCCCCTTTTATACATATACTGTGTAATCATTATACCTACCCCCTGTTATTCATGTACTGTGTAATCATTATACCCTCCCCCCTGTTATACATGTACTGTGTAATCATTATACCTACCCCCTGTTATACATGTACCGTGTAATCATTATACCCTTCCCCCTGTTATTCATATACTGTGTAATCATTATACCTACCCCCTGTTATTCATGTACTGTGTAATCATTATACCTACCCCCTGTTATACATGTACTGTGTAACCATTATACCCTACCCCCGGTTATTCATGTACTGTGTAATCATTATACCCTACCCCCTGTTATTCATATACTGTGTAATCATTATACCTACCCCCTGTTATTCATGTACTGTGTAATCATTATACCTACCCCCTGTTATTCATGTACTGTGTAATCATTATACCTACCCCCTGTTATACATGTACTGTGTAATCATTATACACTACCCCCTGTTATACATGTACTGTGTAATCATTATACCCTACCCCCTGTTATACATGTACTGTGTAATCATTATACCTACCCCTGTTATTCATGTACTGTGTAACCATTATACCCCTACCCCCTTTTATTCAGGTACTGTGTAATCATTATACCCTACCCCCTGTTATTCATATACTGTGTAATCATTATACCTACCCCCTGTTATTCATGTACTGTGTAATCATTATACCCTACCCCCTGTTATACATGTACTGTGTAATCATTATACCCTACCCCCTGTTATACATGTACTGTGTAATCATTATACCCTACCCCCTGTTATACATGTACTGTGTAATCATTATACCTACCCCCTGTTATTCATGTACTGTGTAATCATTATACCTACCCCCTGTTATTCATGTACTGTGTAATCATTATACCCTACCCCCTGTTATACATATACTGTGTAATCATTATACCCTACCCCCTTTTATACATGTACTGTGTAATCATTATACCTACCCCCTGTTATTCATGTACTGTGTAATCATTATACCCTTCCCCCTGTTATACATGTACTGTGTAATCATTATACCTACCCCCTGTTATACATATACTGTGTAATCATTATACCCTACCCCCTGTTATACATGTACTGTGTAATCATTATACCTACCCCCTGTTATACATGTACTGTGTAATCATTATACCTACCCCCTGTTATTCATGTACTGTGTAATCATTATACCCTACCCCCTGTTATTCATGTACCGTGTAATCATTATACCCTACTCCCCTGTTATACATGTACCGTGTAATCATTATACCCTTCCCCCTGTTATACATGTACTGTGTAATCATTATACCCTACCCCCTGTTATACATATACTGTGTAATCATTACACCTACCCCCTGTTATACATGTACCGTGTAATCATTATACCCTACCCCCTGTTATACATGTACTGTGTAATCATTATTTATTTATTTATTTATTTATAAAATATTTTACCAGGAAGTATAATACATTGAGAGTTACCTCTCGTTTTCAAGTATGTCCTGGGCACAGAGTAAAACAAAATAATACATGTTTACAAATACAGTTACATAAATGAACAAGGTATACATTATATACAAGACATTGCATGCACAGTTAAAGAAAATATATATTATGAGCGTATGAAACAGTTACAGACCAGATTAAAGTGTGAGACAGCCTTAGATTTGAAAGAATTTAAGCTGGTGGTGAATATGAGAGTCTCTGGTAGGTTGTTCCAGTTTTGGGGTGCACGGAAGGAGAAGGAGGAACGTCCGGATACTTTGTTGAGCCTTGGGACCATGAACAGTCTTTTGAAGTCTGATCTCAGGTGATAGGTGCTGCATGTGGTAGGGGTGAGGAGCTTGTTCAGGTAGCTGGGTAGCTTGCCCAGAAAGTATTTGAGGGTGAGACAGGAAAGGTGAACTTTGCGCCTAGACTCGAGTGATGACCAATCTAGTTCTTTGAGCATTTCGCAGTGATGTGTGTTGTAGTTGCATTGGAGAACAAAACGACAAATTGAATTGTAGAGGGTGTCAAGTTTGCTAAGGTGGGTTTGAGGAGCCGAGCCATATACTATGTCTCCATAGTCAATAATTGGCATTAGCATCTGCTGTGCAATACGCTTTCTGACCAGGAGACTTAGGGAGGATTTGTTCCTGTAAAGTACCCCTAGTTTGGCATAGGTCTTGGTTGTCAGGGTATCAATGTGCATCCCGAATGTTAAGTGGGAGTCAAATCATAAGCCCAGGTATTTAAAACTAGTGACAGGTGTTAGGGTGGTTTTAGCGTTGGTTCTAATCAGGAGCTCAGTCACTGGAAGCTTTACAAATTTAGTCTTGGTCCAAATACCATTGTTACCGTCTTGTCAGTGTTTAAAAACAGTTTGTTTTGGGAAATCCAGTTTTCGAGTCTCAAAAATTCAGACTGAAGTATGTGTTGAAGGTCAGAGAGGCTTTGGCTGTGTGCATACAGGATTGTGTCATCTGCATACATGTGTATTGAGGCTTCCTTACAAGCTGTGGGAAGATCATTAATGAACACTGAGAAGAGTAGGGGCCCCAGAACAGAGCCTATATTATTATACCCTACCCCCTGTTATACATGCACTGTGTAATCATTATACCATACCCCCTGTTATTCATGTACTGTGTAATCATTATACCTACCCCCTCTTATTCACGTACTGTGTAATCATTATACCCTACTACCCTGTTATTCATGTACTGTGTAACCATTATACACTACCCCCTGTTATTCATGTACTGTGTAATCATTATACCCTACCCCTGTTATTCATGTACTGTGTAACCATTATTCATGTACTGTGTAATCATTATACCCTACCCCCTGTTATACATGTACTGTGTAATCATTATACCTACCCCCTGTTATACATGTACTGTGTAATCATTATACCTACCCCTGTTATACATGTACTGTGTAATCATTATACCTACCCCCTGTTATTCATGTACTGTGTAATCATTATATCTACCCCGTTATTCATGTACTGTGTAATCATTATACCTACCTCCTGTTATTCATGTACCGTGTAATCATTATACCTACCTCCTGTTATACATGTACTGTGTAATCATTATACCCTACCCCCTGTTATACATGTACTGTGTAATCATTATACCCTACCCCCTGTTATTCATGTACTGTGTAATCATTATACCCTACCCCCTGTTATACATGTACTGTGTAATCATTATATCTTCCCACTGTTATACATGTACTGTATAATCATTATACCCTACCCCCTGTTATACATGTACTGTGTAATCATTATACCCTACCCCCTGTTATACATTTACTGTGTAATCATTATACCCTACCCCATGTTATTCATGTACTGTGTAATCATTATACCTACCCCCTGTTATTCATGTACTGTGTAATCATTATACCCTACCCCCTGTTATACATGCACTGTGTAATCATTATACCCTACCCCATGTTATTCATGTACTGTGTAATCATTATACCCTACCCCCTGTTATTCATGTACTGTGTAACCATTATACACTACCCCCTGTTATACATGTACTGTGTAATCATTATACCCTACCCCATGTTATTCATGTACTATGTAATGATTATACCCTACCCCCTGTTATTCATGTACTGTGTAATCATTATACCCTACTCCCCTGGTATTCATGTACTATGCAATCATTATACCTACCCCTGTTATTCATGTACTGTGAAATCATTATACCTACCCCCTGTTATTCATGTACCGTGTAATCATTATACCCTACCCCCTGTTATACATGTACTGTGTAATCATTATACCCTACCCCTGTTATTCATGTACTGTGTAATCATTATACCCTACCCCCTGTTATACATGTACTGTGTAATCATTATACCCTACCCCATTATTCATGTACTGTGTAATCATTATACCCTACCCCCTGTTATACATGTACCGTGTAATCATTATACCCTACCCCCTGTTATTCATGTACTGTGTAATCATTATACCCTACCCCCTGTTATTCATGTACTGTGTAATCATTATACCCTACCCCCTGTTATTCATGTACTGTGTAATCATTATACCTTCCCCATGTTATACATGTAATCATTATACCTACCCCTTGTTATTCATGTATTGTTTAATCATTATACCCTACCCCGTTATTCATGTACCGTGTAATCATTATACCCTACCCCCTGTTATTCATGTACTGTGTAATCATTATACCCTACCCCCTGTTATTCATGTACTTTGTAATCATTATACCTACCCCCTGTTATTCATGTACTGTGTAATCATTATACCCTACCCCCTGTTATTCATGTACTGTGCAATCATTATACCCTACCCCCTGTTATACATGTACTGTGTAACATTATACCCTACCCCCTGTTATTCATGTACTGTGTAATCATTATACCTACCCCCTGTTATTCATGTACTGTGTAATCATTATACCCTACCCCGTTATTCATGTACCGTGTAATCATTATACCCTACCCCCCGTTATTCATGTACCGTGTAATCATTATACCCTACCCCCTGTCATTCATGTACTGTGTAATCATTATACCCTACCCCCTGTTATTCATGTACTTTGAAATCATTATACCCTACCCCCTGTTATACATGTGTAACGTCTGGACCCCCCTTGTCTGACCCACCCAATCTCACATTGGCCCGTGTGGTCTAACCGGTCCCCATTACAAGGTCGTGTGTGGTGGTGCACCTGCAAGTAACAGGACTCCTGAGTCTCCCGCTTGGTGTTATAAGAGGATATCATCAGGACAGGTAGCTGAGGTAGTGGGTACGAGTCCAACTTACTTCACGTGCAGCGCCTCCACCTCATCAGGGTCTATGCTTCCGCAGGGAGATGGTCCTGGTGAGGAACTCCTTCTTGGTGGTGACCGCCACTGCAGAGTAATCTCACACTCACACAGTGGGGGTATCTTTGAACAAGGCATCTTTATTATAGACTTGGATGTAGCAGACTGCCCCATGCAGCTGCCGGCTCTAGCCGCACATCTCTCTGTGCTGTCCCTTTGCCAGGTACGCCCTCCCGTATTGAAGTGGGATTCCCTTTCTCCTAGGGAGATCACCGCTGTGCCAGGTCCCTGGACACAGTGTGGCTTAGACAGACTTGATTAGTCACTCTGCTACCGCTAGTTACAGCACTAGGGTCACAAAAGTATTCCTCCAATCCCTTATGCAGGAAGATACATTCTACCAGATGCTTCTCTGCCCACCTTGCAACAACACTAACTGACAGTGTTGTGCCCTTTATACCTCAGGGGGCAGGCGCATCTCTGATGTCACTATCCAGGGACTCAGAGCATACAGCCACTCCCTTCCTTACAAAGGGCACCACACCAGGGTGTGAGGGAAAACCTCCATAACTACTGTTGGCAGGCCTGTACTTACCAGGACTTACTGCCAACAGGGAAGATGTATGCAGTCATTATTATGCATGGCTACACATGTACTGTGTAATCATTATACCCTACCCCCTGTTATTCATGTACTTTGTAATCATTATACCCTACCCCCTGTTATTCATGTACTGTGTAATCATTATACCTACCCCCTGTTATACATGTTCTGTGTAATCATTATACCCTACCCCGTTATACATGTACTGTGTAACCATTATACCTCCCCCTGTTATTCATGTACTGTGTAATCATTATACCCTACCCCCTGTTATTCATGTACTGTGTAATCATTATACCCTACCCCCTGTTATTCATGTACTGTGTAATCATTATACCTACCCCCTGTTATTCATGTACTGTGTAATCATTATACCCTACCCCCTGTTATTCATGTACTGTGTAATCATTATACACTATCCCCTGTTATTCATGTACTGTGTAATCATTATACCTACCCCCTGTTATTCACGTACTGTGTAATCATTATACCTACCCCCTGTTATGCATGTACTTTGTAATCATTATACCCTACCCCCTGTTATTCATGTACCGTGTAATCATTATACCTACCCCCTGTTATTCACATACTGTGTAATCATTATACCCTACCCCCTGTTATTCATGTACTTTGTAATCATTATACCCTACCCCCTGTTATTCACGTACTGTGTAATCATTATACCCTACCCCCTGTTATACATGTACTGTGTAATCATTATACCCTAACCCTATTATTCATGTACTTTGTAATCATTATACCCTACCCCGTTATTCACGTACTGTGTAATCATTATACCCTACCCCCTGTTATTCACGTACTGTGTAATCATTATACCTACCCCCTGTTATGCATGTACTTTGTAATCATTATACCCTACCCCCTGTTATTCATGTACCGTGTAATCATTATACCTACCCCCTGTTATTCACATACTGTGTAATCATTATACCCTACCCCCTGTTATTCATGTACTTTGTAATCATTATACCCTACCCCCTGTTATTCACGTACTGTGTAATCATTATACCCTACCCCCTGTTATACATGTACTGTGTAATCATTATACCCTAACCCTATTATTCATGTACTTTGTAATCATTATACCCTACCCCGTTATTCACGTACTGTGTAATCATTATACCCTACCCCCTGTTATTCATGTACTGTGTAATCATTATACCTTACCCCCTGTTATACATGTACTGTGTAATCATTATACCCTACCCCCTGTTATTCATGTACCGTGTAATCATCATACCCTACCCCCTGTTATTCACGTACTGTGTAATCATTATACCCTACCCCCTGTTATTCATGTACTTTGTAGTCATCATACCCTACCCCCTGTTATACATGTACTGTGTAATCATTATACCCTTCCCCCTGTTATTCATGTACTGTTTAATCATTATACCCCACCCCGTTATTCATGTACCGTGTAATCATTATACCCTACCCCGTTATTCATGTACTTTGTAATCATTATACCCTACCCCCTGTTATTCACGTACTGTGTAATCATTATACCCTACCCCCTGTTATTCATGTACTGTGTAATCATTATACCCTACCCCGTTATTCATGTACGGTGTAATCATTATACCTACCCCCTGTTATACATGTACTGTGTAATCATTATACCCTACCCCCTGTTATACATGTACTGTGTAATCATTATACCTTACCCCCTGTTATTCACGTACTGTGTAATCATTATACCCTACCCCCTGTTATTCATGTACCGTGTAATCATTATACCCTACCCCCTGTTATACATGTACTGTGTAATCATTACACCCTCCCTCTGTTATACATGTACTGTGTAATCATTATACCCTACCCCCTGTTATTCATGTACCGTGTAATCATCATACCCTACCCCCTGTTATACATGTACTGTGTAATCATTATACCTACCCCCTGTTATTCAAGTACCGTGTAATCATTATACCCTACCTCCTGTTATTAATGTACCGTGTAATCATTATACCCTACCCCATGTTATACATGTACTGTGTAATCATTATACCTACCCCCTGTTATTCAAGTACCGTGTAATCATTATACCCTACCTCCTGTTATTAATGTACCGTGTAATCATTATACCCTACCCCATGTTATACATGTACTGTGTAATCATTATACCCTACTCCCCTGTTATTCATGTACTATGCAATCATTATACTTACCCCTGTTGTTCATATACTGTGAAATAATTATACCCTACCCCTGTTATTCATGTACTGTGTAATCATTATACCCTACCCCCTGTTATTCATGTACCGTGTAATCATTATACCCTACCCCCTGTTATTCATGTACTGTGTAATCATTATACCCTACCCCGTGTTATTCATGTACTGTGTAATCATTATACCCTACCCCGTGTTATACATGTACTGTGTAATCATTATACCCTACCCCCTGTTATTCATGTACTGTGCGTAACGGTTTTCCCCAACCCCCAATCTCATACATTGCCCGGTAACGTAACCAGTCCCCCATCTACACATCTGGCACGTAGTCTAACCAGTCTCACTACTGTAGTGCCGCACAGGGCTCCTGAGTCCTGACCCGCTTGATGATATTAGGGGATGTCATCCAGACAGGCAGCTGAGGTAGTGTGTGCGAGTCCATCTTACTTCATGTGCAGCGCCTCCACCTCATCAGGATCTATGCTTCCGCAGGGAGATGGTCCTGGTGAGGAACTCCTTCTTGGTGGTGCCATCCACTGCTGAGTAACTTCACACTCACACAGTGGAGGTATATTCGAACAGGGCATCTTTATTGATGGTTGGTATGGGCAAGCTGCCCCTCACAGATAACAGCTCAGCCACTCATCTCTTTGTAGCACTCTCTTAGGAAGGTCCCTTCTCTAATAGATCTGCTTTCCACCTCTACTCTTAAAGAGATTCCCCAGCTTCTCTGGCTGCTGTAAGCTCCTCTCTTGAGCTGCTTTGTCTCTCTCAGCTCCTCTAACTCTGCTGCGTATGCTCACTGACTCACAGCTAGCAGGAGACACTGCAACAATGTTGCAGACCTTCACGTGCCTCTCAGTGAACAGAGCAGCACAACAACAGGAAACTGAACTCCTAACTTTAGGCAGTGCTGTGTCTTATATCACCCCCCAGAGAACAAACATGCTCTGTATCACTAAGTGGGAACACACTGCATGTTGTCACTTCCTTTGGGGGACATATGACACCTCACCAGGATGTGAGGGCAAACCTCATGATTGATTGTTGCTGGCACTCCTGCACACTTACCAGGGTTAGTGCCAACATGAGAAAGAGATATGTACACCAATCCTAGACATGGCTACATTCTCCCCCTGGTGGAATCCCAACGTCCTCGCTTGGAACCTAAATTTGCGGAACCTTCCTTCAGGTAGCACTGCAAAACATAACAACACATTATTACATATCTTTTCTCAAAACATTATAACAGATACATCCTAACGTAGATGTGTAACACCCAGAATTATTCCCTTCTGTAGAACCCATGACTGGTACCCCCATACCCTCTCAAGGTGGCTTGCGCACAGCATGGTCCACTGGGCTTAGAGTATCAATGCGGTAACACTCTGGGTGACATACTGGACACCCACAATCAGCCCATAATCCTGGCATGGATGCTAATGGACTGAAAGGATCATGCTCATAAACCTCCCTAATGCATCTCCTGTGGACGTAGACTATCCCCTCTTGACTACGCCACTTCTCGTCTAACCCGCCAGGATCCCAATCTTCTTCCCCTGATCCTTCCTCCTCATCAGTGCCATATCCCCTATCCTCATCAAAGGAACCCACAATCCCTGGCTTAGGATTTGACCCAAGGCTATTAGGCCTACACCTTACACCAACAGTACTATTACTATCATCAGTGCAGTATAACACTCTTTGCATAACCATTTTCCTCCCCGATCCCTCATCGGAAGTAAAGCAGTCATCCCAGTCCAGATTTCCCCCAGTCCATTCTTCAAATGTGACTCGGGACTCCCCAGACAACCCTTGGCTAGACTGGGACCCGTAGGAAAAAGTGACAGGGGCAGGGGTTTTAACTATGGCCGGGGGTTGGGCATGGGGAAACACTGCCGGCATACGCGGGGCTACGACCCGCAACTTCTCGCTACCTGGCCCAGTACCATCGGACTGGCACTCCGGTTCATCCGTGTCCGGGTTCTCAGGCTTCCGCAGGGCCTGCTGTCTCTTCTCGGACCCAGGCAACCTGGTACAGCTGCTTGGCCGAGAGGACACGGCCATCTCGCTGGACTCGCCGCCATCTTGCGTTGGGTTCCCAACCGGAACCTCTTCCTCCAGAACGACATCCGCCACCGGAAGTGATGGTTCTGCTCTCCGCTCCGTTCGGGCCTGGGCTAGGCCTTTCTCCGCCGTTGCCACCACCGGAGCCTGTGGAGGGTATGGAGGTATCTCACCACTCCGTCGGCTCGGGATGGGTTCCTCTCCACCGTCTGTTCCGCCAGTCACCACGTCCGTGGGACTCCGCCTCTCAGGTTGTTTCTGCACCGGCAACACGAGACTCCGCTCTGCCGCGACACAGGTAAGTGCCGGTTCTTTCACCGCACCGCTGTAGTGGTCCGCCGGTTGGCGCATCACCACCGACGAGACTTCCACCTCTTCCTCGGAGGATATCACGATCGGATCCTCCGCAAGGTAGTCACCGGGTTCTTCTGCGATACAACCAGTGGTTGCTGGTACGAAGCTGGAGTGCTCCGGTACCTCTACTGCGGTCGCGCTCTTCTCCGCCGTTGGTTCTTTCTGTTCTGTAGCCTGCAGCAGCACAGGCTCTAGGAACTGTGCCCCACAGCAGGCACACTTGGGACCCCAGGTCGGTTTGTCACCTGGGAATTCACACTGGTCACAAGCACATCTTATGCACCCCTCTCCATCCACCCAGGCCAGCCGGTATTTTATGGGTAACCTAACATGGTTAAAGTCCATACCACCAGTCAGGTTCAATTTCTTTTGTAGACACGGGCACACCAGAAAGGATATTTTCCCCCCTTTGTATCGCCAGGCTCCATACAATTGCGGGTGTGCTTCTCTGCATTCTGTACTGTCTTTAGTATGAACAGCGGTTGCTGATCGCTGTTCACTGCGCTTGCTCCCCCTGGTGGACTGTAAAGGAGGGGCATGCTCTATAAGGGAGTGGTTCTGGCTCTGCGCTGAGTCACTCACATCACCGGGGAGGGGCTCTGAGTCCGTCAAAGTCCCTGAGGGCGCGGCTTCAGCTTTCGCGCCAAACTTCCCCGCAGGGTGGGGTTTTTCCTTTGGCGCCAATCCCGGCCAACTTTCTGCAATCTTAGCATTTGCAGCATTTTCTGCAACTGGCCCACGCGGTCTCCCAGGGAAGCGGGAACCGCCATTTTGATTCGCACCATCAGTCTCTTTGAATGTTGAGGTAGCATTTAACCGTTGGCATGCCGACTGACATTCAATTTCCACAGGCTCTCCACACATCACTACAATGTCCTCCTCAGTATCCTCGGGGGTATTGCCCCTAGACCCCAGACAGGACAGAAACGGCGCAGCCACAGCTTTAGCACCACTCCATAGCAGGCTCACAAAAGTCGCTTCTGTAGCTTGCTCTTCACCCGCACACACGCCATGTGCGCTCTCTCCATCGGCCTCCGTCCGCCATTTTGGACCTTCCGCACCGCGCGGATCCTCCATTCTTGCGGCCGCCATTGGATTACTGTGTTCGTTCTGATCGTACATGGAGCTCCTCTCTGCGGGGCAGCTGCCATACCGATACAACAAACATGCCTTGTGCACCACCTTGTGTACCTAACGTAGATCTGACTCGTGTTTGCACTACCTAAGGCTAGGCTCACTCTTTCTGTGTCTACTGTATCTCCTTCCTCCAGTCTGTGCTCCCTTCGGTAAGTGATCTGGAATGGAGACTAGAGTACTCTGGCTCTTCCATGCAGTACTTGGGCGTCTACCTCCTGTTGGCTAGCCTAGTGCAGATCCTCTCCAGAATTCCTGACCACGTTAACAGGCTATCCCTTCAGGCATCCTACCCCTAGCGCTACCTCAAGGTGACTAGGACAGCTATAGCCCCCGGCTCCAGACTCACTAACCCCTTAGGTCAGTCTAGGGCGTGCTTTGCGAGGTTTTTCGTTCTCCTGACTACCCCTAGATTTTCCCTTTCCAGCACAGAGTGGCAGCAGACACTCTCCCTGTTTCCTAGTGTGTGCCTAGCAAAAGCCTGTCCTGTTAACAGGTATCTCAGCAGCGCCTCCAATTGTAACGGGTTTCCCCCCCCCCCCCCAATCTCACATTGGCCCGGGTAGTCTAACCAGTCCCCATTACATGTTCGTGTCTGGTGGTGCACCTGTAGGCAACAGGGCTCCTGAGTCTCCCGCTTGATGATATTAGGGGATGTCATCCAGACAGGCAGCTGAGGTAGTGTGTGCGAGTCCATCTTACTTCATGTGCAGCGCCTCCACCTCATCAGGATCTATGCTTCCGCAGGGAGATGGTCCTGGTGAGGAACTCCTTCTTGGTGGTGCCATCCACTGCTGAGTAACTTCACACTCACACAGTGGAGGTATATTCGAACAGGGCATCTTTATTGATGGTTGGTATGGGCAAGCTGCCCCTCACAGATAACAGCTCAGCCACTCATCTCTTTGTAGCACTCTCTTAGGAAGGTCCCTTCTCTAATAGATCTGCTTTCCACCTCTACTCTTAAAGAGATTCCCCAGCTTCTCTGGCTGCTGTAAGCTCCTCTCTTGAGCTGCTTTGTCTCTCTCAGCTCCTCTAACTCTGCTGCGTATGCTCACTGACTCACAGCTAGCAGGAGACACTGCAACAATGTTGCAGACCTTCACGTGCCTCTCAGTGAACAGAGCAGCACAACAACAGGAAACTGAACTCCTAACTTTAGGCAGTGCTGTGTCTTATATCACCCCCCAGAGAACAAACATGCTCTGTATCACTAAGTGGGAACACACTGCATGTTGTCACTTCCTTTGGGGGACATATGACACCTCACCAGGGTGTGAGGGCAAACCTCATGATTGATTGTTGCTGGCACTCCTGCACACTTACCAGGGTTACTGCCAACATGAGAAAGAGATATGTACACCAATCCTAGACATGGCTACATGTGTAATCATTATACCCTTCCCCCTGTTATACATGCACTGTGTAACCATTATACCTACCCTCTGTTATTCAGGTACTGTGTAATCATTATACCCTACCCCCTGTTATTCATGTACTGTGTAATCATTATACCCTACCCCCTGTTATTCATGTACTGTGTAATCATTATACCCTACCCTCTGTTATTCAGGTACTGTGTAATCATTATACCTACCCCCTGTTATTCATGTACTGTGTAATCATTATACCTACCCCCTGTTATTCATGTACTGTGTAACCATTATACCTACCCCCTGTTATACATGTACTGTGTAATCATTATACCCTACCCCCTGTTATACATGTACTGTGTAATCATTATACCTACCCCCTGTTATTCATGTACTGTGTAATCATTATACCCTACCCCCTGTTATTCATGTACTGTGTAATCATTATACCTACCCCCTGTTATACATGTACTGTGTAATCATTATACCCTACCCCCTGTTATTCATGTACTGTGTAATCATTATACCCTACCCCCTGTTATACATGTACTGTGTAATCATTATACCTACCCCCTGTTATTCATGTACTGTGTAATCATTATACCCTATCCCCTGTTATACATGTACTGTGTAAACATTATACCCTACCCCGTTATTCATGCACTGTGTAATCATTATACCCTACCCCCTGTTATACATGTACTGTGTAACCATTATACCTACCCCCTGTTATTCATGTACTGTGTAATCATTATACCCTACCCCCTGTTATACATGTACTGTGTAATCATTATACCCTTCCCCCTGTTATACATGTACTGTGTAACCATTATACCTACCCCCTGTTATTCAGGTACTGCATAATCATTATACCCAACCCCCTGTTATACATGTACTGGGTAATCATTATACCCTACCCCCTGTTATACATGTACTGTGTAATCATTATACCCTACCCCCTGTTATACATGTACTGTGTAATCATTATACCTACCCCCTGTTATACATGTACTGTGTAATCATTATACCTACCCCCTGTTATACATGCACTGTGTAACCATTATACCCTACCCCCTGTTATTCATGTACTGTGTAATCATTATACCCTTCCCCCTGTTATACATGTACTGTGTAAACATTATACCCTACCCCCTGTTATTCATGTATGTGTAATCATTATACCCTTCCCCCTGTTATACATGTACTGTGTAACCATTATACCTACCCTCTGTTATTCAGGTACTGTGTAATCATTATACCCTACCCCCTGTTATTCATGTACTGTGTAATCATTATACCTACCCCCTGTTATTCATGTACTGTGTAATCATTATAACCTACTGTACCCCCTGTTATACATGTACTGTGTAATCATTATACCTACCCCCTGTTATTCATGTACTGTGTAATCATTATACCTACCCCCTGTTATTCATGTACTGTGTAATCATTATACCCTACCCCCCGTTATTCATGTACTGTGTAATCATTATACCCTACCCCCCGTTATTCATGTACTGTGTAATCATTATACCTACCCCCTGTTATTCATGTACTGTGTAATCATTATACCCTACCCCCCGTTATTCATGTACTGTGTAATCATTATACCCTACCCACCGTTATTCACGTACTGTGTAATCATTATACCTACCCCCTGTTATTCATGTACTGTGTAACCATTATACCTACCCCCTGTTATACATGTACTGTGTAATCATTATACCCTACCCCCTGTTATACATGTACTGTGTAATCATTATACCTACCCCCTGTTATTCATGTACCGTGTAATCATTATACCCTACCCCCTGTTATTCATGTACTGTGTAATCATTATACCTACCCCCTGTTATTCATGTACTGTGTAATCATTATACCTACCCCCTGTTATACATGTACTGTGTAATCATTATACCCTACTCCGTTATTCATGTACTGTGTAATCATTATACCTACCCCCTGTTATACATGTACTGTGTAATCATTTTACGCTACCCCCTGTTATTCATGTACTGTGTAATCATTATACCCTACCCCCTGTTATACATGTACTGTGTAATCATTATACCCTACCCCCTGTTATTCATGTACTGTGTAATCATTATACCTACCCCCTGTTATTCATGTACTGTGTAATCATTATACCCTACCCCCTGTTATACATGTACTGTGTAATCATTATACCCTACCCCCTGTTATACATGTACTGTGTAATCATTATACCCTACCCCCTGTTATACATGTACTGTGTAATCATTATACCTATCCCCTATTATTCATGTACTGTGTAATCATTATACCTATCCCCTATTATTCATATACTGTGTAATCATTATACCCTTCCCCCTGTTATACATGTACTGTGTAATCATTATACCCTACCCCCTGTTATACATGTACTGTGTAATCATTATACCCTACCCCCTGTTATACATGTACTGTGTAATCATTATACCCTACCCCCTGTTATTCATGTACTGTGTAATCATTATACCCTACCCCCTGTTATTCATGTACTGTGTAATCATTATACCCTACCCCCTGTTATACATGTACTGTGTAATCATTATACCCTACACCATGTTATTCATGTACCGTGTAATCATTATACCTACCCCTGTTATTCATGTACTGTGTAATCAATATACCCTACCCCCTGTTATTCATGTACCGTGTAAAAGTGGTTATTCACATAAACCTAGGTGCAGCAGCATTGCATTGAAGTACTCTCTGATAGAGGTATAACATGAGAGATCTTGACCTGTTATTCTGATATGTACTCTGCCACTTAGGTTTATGTGAATAACCACTTATGCAATAGCATATTTTCAGATCACACGCCACGGCATCACACTAGCCTAATTAGATAGGCGTTGTATATATTATCAATACCTATATGCACGTAGCCATACTACATTAGTAGATGATTATTGGATGTCACATGAGAATATAGAGGCATACAATTACTATTGCTCTATATAAGGACTACTGACTCATTAGCCACACAGCACGGGGATTTTAACAATGTATATGTGTTTTTAACATTTTCTATGTAGAATTAATAAAATTTTATTATTTTTGATTTCCGCGGTGATACTGGGCAACTTACCAGTTTTTTGTAGTAATGACTACAGGGCGATTTTCAGTCCACTTTAGACTTTCCAGGATTGAGTGCTCAATAGAGGGGGAACCTTTCTGATCGCCTTTGATCAAAACTGTTAATACTATAACACAAGACTACCCCAGATTTCGGCGAGAGTTCCAGCAGGTCTTTGACACGCCAGCGCGTAGGGAGACTGCCGCTTCTTCCTTGTTTCATCTCTCCCAGGGTCGCAGGTCGGCTGCAAGATACGCAGTGGAGTTCCGCACCATCGCTGCAGAGACTCGGTGGAATGATGAAACCCTTTCCGCGGCATAGTGGCAGGGATTGTCCGAATCCCTCAAGGACGACCTGGCGGCTCACACTCGTCCCTCATCTCTAGAGGACCTCATTGCCCTCAGCATCCGGATGGACCAGCGCATTCAAGAGCGACGCCAGGAGCGCCAGCGTCCCCGTTTAATGCTGCCCTTGACTGCTTCTCCTAGGTCTCCTCCCTTGGCTCTTCCTGCGTTGGACGCTCCCGAACCGATGCAAATCGGTAGCCAACAGCTTTGGACCGCTGAGCGAACACGCTGCCGAAATGAGGGTCTCTGCTTCTACTGTGGCTCCCCAGAACACCAATTACGTAATTGTCACCTGAAACCGGGAAACGAGAACGCCCAGTAAAGGTAGAGGGGCTTTTACTGGGCACCATCTCTCCTTGCCCCTCTTCCTCCAAAGAGCAACCAAAGAGAATTCTTCTCCCCATAACTCTCGAGGGTCCCAATGTCCGGGTAGAAGTTGAAGCTTTCATCGACTCCGGGTCTGGTGCTAACTTCTTGGATCACAACTATGCCTGCAACAACCAAATTCCGTTAGTCAAGAAGAAGTCACCCATCGGCCTTGAGGCTATCGACAGTCGACTGCTCCAACCAGCGTTCATTATTTGGGAGTCTGTTCCTCTCACCCTGGCCACCGCGGATGGTCATACTGAAGTCATCATCTTCGATGTCTTCCACTCACCTACTGTCCAGGTCATCTTGGGATTGCCATGGCTCCAGCTTCACAACCCGCGTGTTGATTGAACAGACGAACTAACGATCCAGTGGGCTCCTAACTTGAAGAAGGCGGTCATTCCTCCTGTTACCGTACTCGCTGGTCTTGACACTTCTTCACCTCCTCTCTCTACCCTGCCTGAGGCATACCATGATTTTTTTGATGTCTTTAACAAGACTCAGGCTGAAGTCTTACCTTCTCATTGTTCGTACGACTGCCCCATCGAATTAATTCCTGGAGCCACACTCCCCAAGTCTAACTCGTATCCCCTTTCCGTGCCCGGACCGAGGCTATGGTGACTTACATCCAGGAGAATCTCAAGAGAGGGTTTATTCGGAATTCCACTTCCCCGGCTGGGGCGGGTTTCTTCTTCGTGAAAAAGAAGGATGGCTCCCTAAGACCCTGTATCGACTTTCGTGGGCTTAACAAAATTACAGTTAAAAACCGGTTACCTCTTCCTCTAATTTCGGAACTCTTTGACTAGCTCCTAGGAGCCTCTATATTTTCCAAACTCGACCTGAGAGGAGCTTACAATCTAATCCGAATACGCGATGGTGACGAGTGGAAAACTGCATTCAACACAAGGGTCATTTTGAATATCTAGTGATGCCGTTCGGCCTCTGCAATGCCCCTGCCGTTTTCCAAGAATTTATGAATGACATCTTCCGGGACATTTTGGGTATTTTCGCCATAGTATACCTAGATGATATCCTCATTTTCTCCAAAAACCTGGAAGAGTACTTTCATCACACCAGGATGGTTCTCGCTCGGCTTCGTGCTAATAGCCTCTACGCGAAGATGGAGAAATGTCTCTTCCACCAATCATCCACAGACTTCCTTGGCTATATAATTTCCGATAAAGGCTTCACCATGGATCCTGAGAAATTGAAGGCTGTTCTAGATTGTCCGTTGCCGAATTCTCTAAAAGCCGTCCAGCGTTTCCTTTGGTTTTCAAACTTCTATCGGAAATTCATCCGTAATTTCTCCACTATCGCTCTACCCATTACCGCTCTTACCAAAAAAGGGGCTGATCCTACAACATGGTCTCCAGAGGCCATCAAAGCCTTCGAATTTCTCAAAAGAGCTTTCGTCTCGCCTCCATCTTTCGGCACCCGGACACATTTCTTCCTTTCACCCTTGAGGTTGATGCTTCTGTTGTGGGAGCTGGGGCAGAACTCTTGCAAAGGTCTTCTCCCCAAGAAAGACTCTAGCCTTGTGGATTCTTTTGTAGGAAATTGTCTTCGGCCGAGAGAAATTATGATGTCGGGAACCGTGAACTTTTGGCTATCAAGTTAGCCTTGCAAGAATGGAGACATCTCCTCGAGGGTACCAAAGAGCCAGTAGCAATTCTCACCGATCACAAAAACTTATTGTACATTGAGGGGGCTCGTCGTCTGGGATCCCGTCAAGCACGTTGGGCACTTTTTTTTTTCTCGTTTCAATTACACGATTTCTTATATTTCGGGTACCAAGAATATCAAGGCCGATGCACTTTCTCGCCAGTTCTCTACGGAGGAAGGATCTAACGAATCTTCGGAGACCACAGTATTCTTCCGGTAAAATATATTATTTCTGCCAATACTTTTGATATCCTGGATGAGATCAATAAAGCCCAGGCTCATATCCCTAGGAGATTTAAGGTGCCAGAAGGACATCTGTATACTGCTCCACGTTTTCGCCACAAGATCTTGGAGTTGGGACATTCTTCCAGATCTTTTGGTCATCCAGGCTTCAAGAGGACAGTGGATTTGTTACGCCAGTGCTGCCTGCAGACCAGACCTGTCCCTTCTACTGAGGTGAGGAACGTATATGGGCATGCACCCACAGCAAAAGGAGCGTGTCCGGAGTGTGGTGTTTTAGGCATTGCCAGGCCAGGTGATGTTAGCTAGCAATACTCGCCGGCACCGGTGAAGAAGTGCCGTCGTGGTTGCCGTTTAGCCAAGGTCAGGGATTGGAGAATTCCGGAAGGTCGTTGTCCAAGCAGGGGTCGAGAGGCAGAGATAGACATCCGCCAAGCCAAGTCGTAACCTGAGAGAATAAGAGAGAGAGAATGCCAGAGTAGTAATCCTAGTGGAAACTATGTCGAGCAATGAATGAATGGCAAGACAGGCAATATAAAGCGTGGCTGACCAGTAGGAAGAGGGGGCAGGCCTGGAGGAGTGCATGGAGCTGTCCTGGATAGGCTGTCCAAAGGAGGATACAGGTGAGCAGTCTTTGAGCCTAATTGAACCTTGTGTGTGTGTTGGGGGCGGAGCCTCACTGCAGGAGCAGTGGATAAATTAAAAGGATCCTGAACAGCAGCAGCTGTCACAGCTCGAGCCGCTTGCGGCCCGGCAACTGCCCGCTGGGGATGAGGAGGGAGTCCCCCAATTACCGAGACCGGAGGGAGCCAACGTCGGGAGCGCCCCGCAGCAGCAGGCGGAACACGAGGTGAGGGAAGGCCATGCCGTGGCCGCCGTGACCCCCGGATCCTCACAGGATCTTATTAAACTGACCTTTTGGTGGCCTAATATGAGCAAAGACATTTTTGATTTCACCAGAGCATGTCCGGTCTGTGCTCAGAGCAAATCCGCCCGACACAAACCATCCGGTCTTCTCCTGCCCTTTCCTATTCCGGAACGGCCTTGGAAGCATATTTCCATGGACTTTATTGTGGAACTTCCACCTTCTAAGGGGATGAATACGATCCTTGTGGTAGTGGACAGATTTTCCAAGCACACACACTTTATACCCCTCAAGGGTCTCCCCAATTCTGCTACCTTGGCTGACATATTTTCTAAAGAAATTTTCAGGCTACACGGCGTGCCACTCACAATTGTCTCGGACAGCGATACTCAATTCATTTCTAAGTTTTGGCGAGCTTTCTCTCAGAGACTTGGCATTTCCCTCCTCTTCTCCTCGGGTTACCACCCACAGACCAACAGCCAGACGGAGAGAATGAATCAGACCTTGGAGCAGTAATCTCAGATGCTTTGTTTCAGAATCTCAAGACAACTGGGTGGACTTATTACCCTAGACAGAGTTTGCAATCACTGAAGAATGAGTTCACGCAAGAGTCACCTTTCTTCATTAATTATGGGTTCCACCCTAGCAGCCTTCCTCTCTCTTCCCTGCCCTTTGGTGTACCTGCAGCAGATATCCAAGTTTCTAATTTACAAGTCTCCTGGAAAAGGATTCAAAAAGCATTGCAAGGGGCCGTCCAAAAACAAAAAGCTCAAGCTGATCGGCGACGTCAGGTGGCCCCGGAGTATAAACCTGGAGACAGAGTCTGGCTTTCTTCAAAAAATATCAAGCTTAAAACTCCTTCCCAGAAGCTGGCGCCCAGATTCTTTGGTCCCTTCAAGGTCCTCGAACGGATCAATCAAGTAGCGTATCGACTTTCGCTACCTCCCACCATGAGGATACCCTCTGTGTTCCACGTTTCCCTTCTGAAACCCTTAGTTGAAAATGTACATTTTCCGGACCGTTCTCAAAGACCCAACCCCGTGGTAATACAAGGGCAACAAGAATTTGAGGTCCAGTCCATTCTCGATTCACGTTTTTCCAGGGGCAAACTTCAGTTCCTCTTTCATTGGAAGGGATATGGCCAGGAGGAACGCTCCTGGGTACCTTGTCATCACATTCATGCTCCAACTCTTCTTAAACAATTTAGTCGGAAATTTCCTCACAAACCTTGGGAGGATCGTCCGGAGTTCGGTCCTCAAGGGGGGGGGGGTACTGTAAGTGACCAGGGGACATGTGCCCCTCAGCAGGTCCCCATCACCCCGGCTCCCAGTGCGGCTGCTCGCTCCGGACCCCCTCCCTGTCGGCTCCTTACCTCCCCCGGTCAGACGCCATGCCGCTCCTCTGCGACGCACGCCGCATCCTCCCACACGTGGCCAGGGTGCACGCACGGGAACCATACAGGGCGCGCGTGCACCCGATCCTCTTGGCCGTCCTCCTGCACCGCTGGCTCCGCCCCCATCGGCTGCAGGCTATCTCCAACACTCACCTGGCTGACTCCCACTCTGCGCACCTGAACCTATCCCATGGCTTGCTCAGACAGGCCTCCGCTCCACCTCTTGCTACCTGAAAATTGTGCCCTTTGTATTCTCCAACGTCTTAGCGTGAAAATACACCGTCTGCCAGCTCTAGACGACTCCAACCTCCGGAGGATTTACCACACTCTTATAGCGCTGATGACCTGGGAAAACAAAATGGCGGACGAGCTCGGGAGAAGACAGTAATTGAGTCAGACAACAACCAGGGAAGCTTTGTCAGAAACTGTTCTCTCATTTATTGAAGGTCTACAGCCAGTTTATATAGCAAACTTGAGCATAGAAAAAACACAGATATGAGAACATACTTCCCCTTTTACTTCACAGTCTGTCTATCTCAGCAAAATGACAGTTAGACAGTTTATGGTCTGAGAAAGGGGCACAATTCCTAGTTAGGAGGCCGTTAAGGAAATGGCAGTATGTTGTGAAATGCATTGTTGTGTAACTTATGCCCAGTACGGCTGAAGACAAGTTCCTGTTTTCTACAGGGCAAAATAAGTCTGAATAAGTCTGAACAAACACAGTTCAGCTAAAGATAAGTAGGTGACAGGTCAAGTCACATTCTCAGACCTGCCTGCACAGCACAATTGCATATGGCATATGGCATGTGACTAGTTCCTGAGACTTAAACGTTAGTACAGAATAGTTATAGAAAAATGGTTATCCAGCAATCAAAATGGAGTCCCCCCTTATATGCACATTTACACTACCATTGGTCCTCCTGCATATATAACCCCAGTCTGCCCTCTCCTTCCTCGATCTGCATAGTTCTTCTGTGACTCCTGTGTGCGGTTGTCTATGCCTGGCTTCCTTCTGTGTTACAGCTCACGTTCCTGTTCCTGCCCCTGTTGGATACCTTTGGATTTGATCTCGGCTCTCGTTTGACTTCGTGTACCTCGCTAACCCTGGACTCTGCTTTGGACCTCACTACGCTGCTCTCTCCTGCCCCTGACCTACGGCTCTCGGATATTGACCCTCGGACTTCTGGCACCCCGGACGCAGCAAGTATCAAGCTAACCCTTTCTCACCAGGCCCGGCAACGCATCATACCACACTCCGGGCATGCCCTCACTGCTGTGGGTGCGTGTTATACCCTTACCCACCTCAGTATTGGGGACTGGCCAGGTCTGCGGGCATTCAGGCATTACACCATGTAAACATTATACCCTACCCCGTTATTCATGTACTGTGTAATCATTATACCTACCCCTGTTATTCATGTACTGTGTAATCATTATACGTACCCCTGTTATTCATGTACTGTGTAATCATTATACCACACCGTTATTCATGTACCGTGTAATCATTATACCTACCCCCTGTTATTCATGTACTGTGTAATCATTATACCCAACCCCCTGTTATTCATGTACTGGGTAATCATTTATACCCAACCCCCATAATGATTCATGTACTGTGTAATCATTATACCCTACCCCCTGTTATTCATGTACTGTGTAATCATTATTCCCAACCCCCTGTTATTCATGTACTGGGTAATCATTATACCCTACCCCCTGTTTTTCATATACTGTGTAATCATTATACCCTACCCCCTGTTATTAATGTACTGTGTAATCATTATACCCTACCCCCTGTTATTCATGTACTGTGTAATCATTATACCCTATCCCCTGTTATTCATGTACCGTGTAACCATTATACCCTACCCCCTGTTATTCATGTACCGTGTAATCATTATACCCTACCCCCTGTTATTCATGTACCGTGTAATCATTATTCCCTACCCCCTGTTATTCATGTACCGTGTAATTATTATACCCTACCCCCTGTTATTCATTATACCCTACCCCCTGTTATTCATGTACTGTGTAATCATTATACCATACCCCCTGTTATTCATGTACTGTGTAATCATTATACCCTACCCCCTGTTATACATGTACTGTGTAATCATTATACCTGTAACGGTTTCTCGGCCCCCACCCAATCTCACATTGGCCCCTGTGGTCTAACCGGCCCCCATTACATGTCTGTATGTTGTGGTGCACCTGCTGGCTTACAGGACTCCTGAGTCTTCCGCTGGATTGTAGTGGGGATATCAGCACGACAGGCATCTGAGGTAGTGTGATCTGAGTCTTACTCACATACGATGCAGCGCCTCCACCCCATCAGGATCTCTGCGGCTGCAGGGAGAAGTGTCTGATGGGGATCTCCTTCTGGGTGCCTCCTTCTGTGTAATAACTTCACTCTCACACAGCAAGGGTCTTGTGAAACTGGGCATCTTTATTGCACGTTCGGGCAGACTGACCCTCATAGCGGTCGTTCTAGCTGCTCATGTTGATGTACTGCATCCCTCTCAGAAGTTCCTTCTCTCTCAATAGAGTGGGATCACCCCTCCCCTAAGGGAGATCACCCTCTGTGTCAGATCCCTGAACACAGTGTAGCGTATGCTATCAAGTGTATCTGACAGCCTAACTGCTGCAGACCTCCTTCAACTCAAACACTCCAGGACTTCAACCTTGCACAGAACCTTGAACTCCTAACTTTAGGCAGTTCTGTGACTTATATAGACTCAGAAAACAGCCACACCTCTTGTGTCACTAACAGTGGACACAGAGCATGTTACCACTCCCCTTGCGTACATATGACACCTCACCAGGGTGTGAGGGCAAACCTCCATGATTGTTGCTGGCAACCCTGCATACTTACCAGGCTTTACTGCCAGCATGAGGAAGAACTGTATACCATTTTTATACATGGCTACATACCCTACACCGTTATTCATGTACTGTGTAATCATTATAACCTACCCGTTATTCATCTGATGTGTAATCATTATAACCTACCCCCTGTTATTCATGTACTGTGTAATCATTATACACTTCCCCCTGTTAGTAATGTACTGTTTAATCATTATACCCTACCCCCTGTTATTCATGTACTGTGTAATCATTATACCTACCCCCTGTTATACATGTACTGTGTAATAATTATACCCTACCCCCTGTTTTCATGTACTGTGTAATCATTATACCTACAAATGTTATTCATGTACTGTGTAATCATTATACCCTACCCCCTGTTATTCATGTACTGTGTAATCATTATACCCTACCCTCTGTTATTCATGTACCGTGTAATTATTATACCCTACCCCCTGTTATAAATGTACCGTGTAATCATTATACCCAACCCCCTTTTATTCATGTACTGTGCAATCATTATACCCTACCCCCTGTTTTTCATGTACTGTGTAATCATTATACCTACCTGTGACGGGAGCTTTGTGACAGGCTGTAATTTACACACAAATATATATAAAAGATAATATATATTTATAACTGGGTCTGAACTGGGACGAGACTTAAATATGATAAAATATAATTTATTCCTTGATAAAGGTGAACACATCAGATATACAAATAACAGGCAAAATATAGACACTTACTTAAAATGGAAATGATGAAGCAGTCATATCTGGACTGGCAGTTCATACAGCACTTTCCATAGTCATCAAGACACCAAAGACATGAAAGACCTCTGGCATGAAGACATTGCATAGCATTTCTCTCAGCAATCAAGATGGTATAGAACAGACAAAGGATAAAGGGTTGACCACAGATTATATACCTTTTGTGGCCCTATCCTTAACCTTAAGTACAGGTGATTGGTTTTCAATTACCTCCAGCCACTAACTAACATGGGAACACATTTTGACACATGCCCCCCTGCTAGTTGGTACATGCGCAGTAGAGCTCTGAGGTCTCATTTCTATAACCCCTTCTCTACATCAGGAATGCCAGCTAGTCTACCCGTTTGGGTTTCTGGCAGGATTTGCTTTGTTGTGAGGTGTGAAATGGATCACTTGAAGACTGCTCTGGTTTGAGTAATCTCCGCCCTCATGCAAACAGTGGAGGTGACAAAATCCTTTGAAACATACTTAAGTCCTAGACATTGGGTCGCCTTTCTGGCCATATGCTACCCTGGTATGCAAAGGAATTTCCTCTGGGGTTTACCCATACCTTGAAACACAGTATGATAGATAAAACATGAACATATTAAAATATCCGATTCCGTTAGGTCCAGCAGGTCCAAACTTCCCTGTTCTCAATGCCGGAACTGGGACACCCTATGGTCCAATTTGAGACCTGCTACGACCTTCGGAACCGGAGATACACAAATACACTTAAAACCGTTTCACATTTTAATACAAAAATCTCTGTTGTAAATTAAATCACGTTTTTTCACTAAATCCCCATTGAAAACAACGGGCTTCGCCGCCATAGACTTTCAATGGCAAACCACCGCCGTTGGCGGCTATGGGAATCCCCGCCATAGACTTTCAACGGGGTTGAAGTCAATGGGGTTTTTCCGCCGTAGCCGGTCAATGGGGTTTGGCGTCTATGGGAAAAGTCCCGAACTTTCAAGGGGGTCCATACTCCGTCGGGTTGGTCCAAGAGGGTCAAGGATGGTTCTGCAGCGATGCCGGAGCAGTGGCTACAGATACCCCAAACCCTGATCCTCTGGGCCCTCCGGAACCGGAGCTATGGATTATCAAATTTCAGCTTTTGACACTTAGCCGTTTTCCTGAGCCGGTTCTGCCGCCACCATTGGAACCTATGGTGCGGCCCGCTTTTATCGGTTCGACCCTTATCGAGGGTCCAGGATACGGGGACCCGGTTGTGGTCGAGTGCGGGGAGGTCTAGGAACTAGGGACAGAAAGAATTTTATTTCTAGGTGCCCTAGAACTGTTTATTCCCACGCCACTTGTCGTTGAACTTGGCAAATCAGTGATCAAAGCTCTCCTATTGAAAATGTATCCGCTTTGCGGTTTTGCGGTTTGGACGGCAGCCAACTCGTTCCTGGAAAGCTCCTTCGAGGATTTCCATTGAAGCCAATGAGCCCATTGACTTACAATGGGAAACCGCCGCTCCTCATCTCGGACGCCATCTGCTGGTCTTCTCAGGAAACAGGACCCAAACAGCAAGATTCACTATTGAAACACATGGAGTCCCAATGGCGGCCTATGTGAGCCTGCAAAATGGTGCCTGAAAAGGCGGGAAAATTACACAAAGGGCTATAATCACTAAACAACTATTAACCCTTGTGCTCCCAGATGGATCCTAGTGTGTGTGTGATGCAGACACTGATATAACAATAAAATTGGGGAACAGTGGAATATACATTTTCAGGTTATGACAAGGGTTAAATCACATTTCTGGGCCTCAGCCCAGTTAACCCCTTGTCTGCATGGTGAGGTTAGAGGGTGGCCAATTGGGGTGTAACCCCTTTAATCCCGGGCCAAATCCTCCCCATCGTCACACTACCCCCAATTATACATGTACTGTGTAATCATTATACCTACCCCTGTTATACATGTACTGTGTAATCATTATACCTACCCCCTGTTATTCATGTACATTGTAATCATTATACCCTACCCCCTGTTATTCATGTACCGTGTAATAATAATACCCTACCCCCTGTTATTTATATACCGTGTTATCATTATACCCTACCCCTGTTATTCCTGTAATGTGTAATCATTATAACCTACCCCGTTTTTCATGTACTGTGAAATCATTATAACCTACCCCCTGTTTTTCATGTACTGTGAAATCATTATACCCTACCCCCTGTATTCATGTACTGTGTAATCATTATACCCTACCCCCTGTTATTCATGTACTGTGTAATCATTATACCCTACCCCCTGTTATACATGTACTGTGTAATCATTATACACTACCCCCTGTTATTCATGTACTGTGTAATCATTAGACCCTACCCCCTGATATTCATGTACTGTGTAATCATTATACCCTACCCCCTGTTATTCATGTACTGTGTAATCATTATACCCTACCCCCTGTTATACATGTACTGTGTAATCATTATACACTATCCCCTGTTTTTCATGTACTGTGTAATTATTATACCCTACCCCCTGTTATACATGTACTGTGTAATCATTATACCCTACCCCCTGTTATTCATGTACTGTGTAATCATTATACCCTACCTCCTGTTATACATGTACTGTGTAATCATTATACCCTACCCCTGTTATTCATGCACTGTGTAATCATTATACCCTACCCCCTGTTATTTATATACCGTGTTATCATTATACCCTACCCCCTGTTATTCCTGTATTGTATAATCATTATACCCTACCCCTGTTATTCCTGTAATGTGTAATCATTATACCCTACCCTCTGTTATTCATGCACTGTGTAATCATTATAACCTACCCACTGTTATTCATGTACTGTGTAACCATTATACCTACCCCCTGTTATTCATGTACTGTGTAATCACTATACCTTACCCCCTGTTATTCATGTACTGTGTAATCATTATACCATACCCCCTGTTATTCATAGGGGCCTATGCAGAGAGCAGCGAATTTTAAAATTGGCGAGTTTAATAAAAAGTAGCTTTTTTGGAGAGTTTTATTCTCCATATGCAGAAATGTGCGAATTCTGCTATGTTTAACATGAATGCGTGTGGCGAGTTTAAATTGGCGAGATGCGCGCTGCAGAAATGTGTTAAAAAAAATTTGCGCCTTTTTTTTCCCTTCGCTATGGCCGCGAGCGGCAGCTTCTTGACAACTTTTTCTGGCGAGGCAAAAAGGAGACAATCGCGCCATTTTATTGGCGCGAACAGCCGCTAGATGCCGTTCGCGCCTCTCTGCATACGGATATTTTTAAAACTGGCGAGATGGAGGTTCTCGCCAGCCGCGAGGCGAGTTTTAGAAATAGAAAAAAAAAATTGGCGCGTTTTTCGTAACTCGCCATTTTCTGCTGTTTTCTGCGCGATTTTCTCCAAAAAATGGCGAGTTTTGAAATAGCGCTGCTCTCTGCATAGGCCCCATATACTGTGTAATCATTATATCCTACCCCCTGTTATTCATGTACCGTGTAATCATTATACCCTACCCCCTGTTATTAATGTACCTTGTAATCATTATACCTACCCCCTGTTATTCATGTACTGTGTAATCATTGTACCCTATCCCCTGTTATTCATATACAGTGTAATCATTATACCCAACCCCCTTTTATTCATGTACTGTGTAATCATTATACCCTACCCCCTGTTATTCATGTACTGTGCAATCATTATACCAACCCCCTGTTATTCATGTATTGTGTAATCATAATACCCTACCCTGTTATTCCTGTACTGTGTAATCATTATACCCTACTCCCTGTTATTCATGTACTGTGTAATCATTATACCCTACACCGTTATTCATGTACTGTGTAATCATTATACCCTACCCCCTGTTATTCACGTTCTGTGTAATCATTATACCTACCCCCTGTTATTCCTGTACTGTGTAATCGTTATACCTTACTCCCTGTTATTCATGTACTGTGTAATCATTATTCCTACCCCCTGTTATTCATGTACTGTGTAATCATTATACCCTACCCCCTGTTACTCATGTACTGTATAATCATTATACCCTATCCACTGTTATTCATGTACTGTGTAATCATTATACCCTACCCCCTGTTATTCATGTACTGTGTAATCATTATACCTACCCCCTGTTATTCATGTACTGTGTAATCATTATACCTACCACCTGTTATTCATGTACCGTGTAATCATTATACCCTACCCCTTGTTATTCATGTACTGTGTAATCATTATACCTACCCCCTGTTATTCATGTACAGTGTAATCATTATACCCTACCCCCTGTTATACATGTACTGTGTAATCATTATACCATACCCCCTGTTATACATGTACTGTGTAATCATTATACCCTACCCCCTGTTATTCATGTACTGTGTAATCATTATACCCTACCCCCTGTTATTCATGTACTGTGTAATCATTATACCCTACCCCCTGTTATTCATGTTCTGTGTAATCATTATATCCTACCCCCTGTTATTCATGTACTGTGTAATCATTATACCCTACCCCCTGTTATTCATGTACTGTGTAATCATTATACCCTACCCCGTTATTCATGTACTGTGTAATCATTATACCCTACCCCCTGTTATTCATGTACTGTGTAATCATTATGCCCTACCCCCTGTTATTCATGTACTGGGTAATCATTATACCCTACCCCTGTTATTCATGTACTGTGTAATCATTATACCCTACCCCCTGTTATTCATGTACTGTGTAATCATTATATCCTACCCCGTTTTTCATGTACTGTGTAATCATTATACCCTACCCCCTGTTATTCATGTACTCTGTAATCATTATACCTACCCCCTGTTATTCATGTACTGTGTAATCATTGTACCCTACCCCATGTTATGCATGAACTGTATAATCATTATACTAATCAGGGCACGATGCCAAACTTTCTTCTCTCAGGTAATGCCTCGCGATAAGTTATTTTCTGCCCTATGCAGAAGCACAAATTGCGATGTTTCACCTACAGAACTCTCAGTCTCACACCCTTTTTTGTGTCAGGGTATTGTGAGATTATTATAAAGAAAGGTCACTCAGAGTTTGTATAAGATAAGGTTTGTTGTTTATTGTAATACAACAATATAACAAGAAAACATCATAAGCAAAATTAGCAACATAAGCTAACAGTAAGCTAACAATCCACACTATGCAGAGATTATTTAGTTAGTATGCCTGTCATACTCACGAACCCCAAAGATATTATGATAGGTCACGCCACTCTCACTAGGTCTCGTCTCAGTGTGGCTCGCCACTCGGTTCTAATTTTAACATGGCGTTACGCTAACCTTTTATTGTTTGTTTCGTATGTGGCGTATGTGATGTACGAGTGACATGTGAACATCTTCTGTGGCTACTGACGTGTCTTACTGGCATTACAGTTTAAACACAGAGTGCTTACAGTTCAAACAACTTCTGCTTTTATACGTATGCCTCTCAACGACATATGTTACAACACTATATCCTGGCCATTTCTCAGCAGATCAAAGAAATCCTAACTGCAAAACTTCTAGTAACTGATTTTATTTCCAGAGCAAGAAAAATAGCTAATATTCTGACAGTATGCTCTAAGCTGTACTATGACATATAATTATACTATATATGTACCTTATGCTACCTGTAACCTATAACAATTATGCTATATATACCTTATGCTACCTGTAATCCATAACAATACCCTACCCCCTGTTATACATGTACTGTGTAATCATTATACCCTACCCCCTGTTATTCATGTACGGTGTAATCATTATACCCTACCCCCTGTTATACATGTACTGTGTAATCATTATACCTACCCCCTGTTATTCATGTACTGTGTAATCATTATACCCTACCCCCTGTTATTCATGTACTGTGTAATCATTATACCCTACTGTAGAGGGAGAAAGGGGGTGGCCCGGGATTAAAGGGGTTGCACCCCATATGGCCATCCCCTGACCTCACCAGGGAGACAAGGAGTTAACTGGACTGAGGTCCAGGGATGTGGTTTGCACCTTGTTATAACATGAAAATGTATGTTTCCCTGTTCCCATGCTTTATTATATTGTCAGTGTCTGCACCACACACACACACTGGGATCCATCCGGGAGGGCAAGGGTTAATAGTTATTTAGTGATTAAAGCCCTTTGTTTAATTTACCTGCAAAGAGTCCTGCCTACTAAGGAATGCAAATGGTCAGGAGAGCGACCAAATGTTTAGGAAGCAGCCCCCTGATCAAAAGAGTTTGCCACCCTCACTATTTACCTGAGGGCCGGAGACACCTCAATCTAGAGGGTCTGTGAGTGTCATATTTTACACTTACCAACAAAGGGTATCCTGCCAGATATCCCATTTGACAGAGTGGCCGGCGTCCCTGATGTAAATGTGGGGCTACAGAAATGAGACCCCCAGAGTCCTAGTGCGCATGAGCTAACTAGCAGGGGGGCAGGGATTTAAATGTGTTCCCAAGTTAAAGATTGGATACAGGTAATTGTGACCCAATGGCCTGTACTCAATGTTAAGGATAGGGTTACAAAGATATATAACCTGTGGTAACCCCTATATCCATTGTCTTCAAATACCATCTTGATTGTTACCTGATTGCTGGAGAATTGCTATGTGATACTTCTCCATTTTCCCAACCCAAAACATAAGTGTTACCTTTCTTGCTTGTTACTGTACTATATTGCTGTGTTCACCTATTTAAGGAATAAATATACTTTATTATATCTAAGCCTCGTTCAGTTCAACCCAGTTATATTTTGGTGTGTATTATTAATAGCCTGTCACAAAGCTCCCATCACAGGCGTTAATAAAACTGGTGGCAGCGGCGGGACTGAACTGAACCTATATTATAGTGTTCTGTGGGATTCTGTAATATAGTGGGAACTCGAGAGTAATTGCGAGTTCCTGGGACTAAAGATATTGAACACACAGTAGTGCAACAGTTAACACAAGTTGTAACACCACCTCACTGCTGTGACCGTGAACCATGAGTGAAGCGGAAGGCTCATCCCAACTGAGGACCCAAACTCAGCTGAGAGACAAGTGCCGTGAATATGGACTGGTTTATGAGAACTAGGAGGTCGCAGCCATGATAGCGGCAATCAGTGACTATGAAGCCCGGCTTGCAGAGCCTCAGGACATGGCTCAGCTTGCCCTTGTACAGCCGCCCCAGAGATCAGGGAAGGAACCCAGTGCCGGGGCGGCGGAATCCCGGGGAGGGAACGAGTGCACCTCCCGGGAGCAGTGCAGCAGGAGGGGCACTGGTGGCTGCGGCTACCAGTCCATTCACCCCTGAAATGTTGGCACTGATTACTGCGTGCGGTGACAGAGGGACACCGGAGGAGCGGCTGCAGTTTATCTCTATGGCAGTGAACAGACCCGCTTATTGCCCCCCTGTCCAGCTCAGCAAAGATGAACTCAAACTGGACCAGCACAGTCTCACCAAGTTCGTGGAAGGTACTGATCAGATTGACAGTTTCTTAAAGAACTTTGAAACACAGTGCCGGCGGTACAAAGTGCTTCCCCAGCATAGGGTTACACGTTTGGACCCCTTACTGTCCGGATTGGCTAAGCAGACAATGATGGCGCTTCCAGAGAAGTTTGCTGATGATTATGACCACCTGAAAGAACTATTGTTATTTCAGTACGGTTTTACCCCTGAAGCCTGCCGGGGTAAATTCCGGCAGGAAGAGAGACAGTCACTGGAGACCTATGTCACCTATGCGACCCGCATGGCTTTGTATGGGATACGCTGGGTGGAGGGCTATGAGGCACGGACTTACCAACGCCTGCTGGACCTCATCTTTCAGCAGCAGCTCATGCAGCAGTGCCCGCCGGCAGTGAGGGCTTGGGTGTACGACAAAAAGCCCAAGACTTACCAGGAGGCGGCGAGGCTAGCAGATGACTATGTGGCCAGCCGAGCTCTGATGCCCGCCAAGGCACCAGCCAAAGTGGCGGCGGAGGCAGCGGCGGCACCAGCCAAGAAATCTGCTAATACCCCCAATGGACTCAGAGGCCGCCTGCGGGCAGCGGTTCACAGAAGGCGGGAGAGCTCCGGCACGAGCGCCGGTGCTACAACTGCATCCGCACTGGGCACATCAGACCAGATTGCCCGGAACCCCTGCGTTCCAGCGGACCCCATCAGGGCAAACGTACCCCAGCTGCAAAGCCGGTAGCCCGCGTGCGGGTGACTTCCATCAAGGCGACCGGACCGGTCATGGAAACTACTCCCAGCGAGACGTCCCATGCAACGACTGTCCCAGTTTCATCGGTGCCTACAGTCAGGAGCGGAGGACATCTCAGCGCGGACCTGCAGCAGACGGACGGCCGGAGCAAACATCTCACCCCGGTCACAGTCGGTGACCGGCAAGCAGTCGGCTTGCTGGATTCAGGAGCTGCAGTGACCCTGGTCCGACCTGATATGGTCCGGCCAGAGGAATTAGTCCCAGGCCCTGGAATACAGATCACTGTGGCAGACGGAGAGCCACGTTTCTTACAAGTTGCCAGAATCTTTTAGGATTGGGGGTTGGGCCAGGGTGTGCGGGAGGTGTGGTTTTTACCCGGTTTGGATGCTGAAGTTCTTTTGGGCAACGATCTGGGACCGATGAACTGCACCTACGACCGGGTACCCAAACCCGCTGCAGTGGCGGTGGTTACCAGTCCCCCAGCCTTTGGGACCAACGTTAGCGGAGGGCGCAGAGGAGCCCGTGGAGGTAAGCCAGGATCAGTTGCAACCACAGACTGACTTACTGTTCCCTCTCACCCTTCCCCATTCCCCTGACAATGACATGACTGGGGGGTGGCCAGAATTAGAAGCCCAGTTTAGGGAGGCAGTGAAGACAGACCCTACCCTGGCCGGCGTGAGACTTCGGGCGTCCGAATCTCAGGCAGGGGAAGGCACTGAGCACTGCCTATGGGATAAGGGACTCCTGTATAGAGAAGAAGGGAACCCAGGGATAGAGGAGGGATTGACTGGTAAGCGACAGCTAGTAGTGCCCCAGGGGTACCGACAGCAATTGTTACGGGTAGCTCACTCTATTCCGTTAGCGGGACATCAGGGGGTCAACAGAACGCGAGCCCGGTTATTACAGCGTTACTACTGGCCAGGGGCATCTCGAGATGTAGGCACTTTCTGCCGCTCTTGTGATGCCTGCCAGGGAGTAGGTAAGGCGGGCTACCATGTGAAGGCACCCCTGAAACCCCTACCGATAATAGAGGAACCCTTCCAGAAAGTAGCGATGGACCTTGTAGGACCCCTTATGATTCCTAGCAAGTCAGGGAAGCGCTACATCCTCACGGTGGTGGATTTTGCCACCCGGTACCCTGAGGCGGTAGCGCTTGGCACCATAGATGCCAAGACAGTGGCAGCAGCTTTGCTGAACATTTTTTCTAGGGTAGGTTTCCCTAGTGAGATCCTAACCGATCAGGGGTCGCAGTTCATGAGTGAACTGTTACATTGTCTCTGGGATGCTTGCGGTGTACAGCACCGGCGCACTACCCCTTACCATCCCCAGACAAATGGATTATGTGAGAGGTTTAACGGTACCCTGAAGCAGATGCTTCGGACCTTTATAGAGGCGGAGGGGAAAGACTGGGAGATTCATTTACAGCACTTGCTGTTTGCCTACCGAGAAGTACCGCAGGAATCTACAAGCTTCTCCCCCTTCGAGCTACTATATGGCCGCAGGGTACGTGGACCTCTGGACCTATTCCATGAGGGATGGGAAGGGGAGACTACTGCTACTGATGCTTCAGTGATCCAGTATGTAGTAGATCTCCGAGACCGGTTAGAGATGCTCATGGGGGTTGCCCAGGACCACCTCAGGGCCGCTCAGACCAAGCAAAAGCAATGGTATGACCGGCATGCCCGTAGCAGAGAATTCATCCCAGGACAGCAGGTCCCTGTTCTCAAACCCACTCGGGAGAACAAGTTAATGGCTGCCTGGTCGGGACCGTACCCGGTCATCCGAAAGGTGAATGCGTGCAACTATGTTGTACAGTTAGAGCCTGAGAGGCACAAGACATATCACATTAACATGTTGAAAGAGTACAGAGCACAGAGTATGGGAGCAGTAATGGCCATTTGTAGCCCACTGCTGGAGGATCCGGCGAGCAATGCTCTGCCTGATCTCGTAGGGGAGGCTAGGCAGGGAAACACTGTGGAGCAGGTGGAGATAGGGGCACAGTTGAGTGCTAGGCAGAAGGGAGAAGCCAGGGACATGCTAGCTAAGTATGGGGCCCTCTTCACTGACATGCCAGGGACCACACATCTCACAAAACACCCAGTGCTCACAGGGGACCTGCAGCCTCTGCATAAGCACGCTTATAGAGTGTCAGCAGAGGTCAAGACCAGTATGGAGAGGGAGATAGAGGAGATGCTGACCCTAGGGGTAATTACTCCGTCCCAGAGTCCTTGGGCAAGCCCGGTAGTCCTAGTTCCTAAGAAGGACAAGACCACCCGGTTTTGTGTGGACTACCGCTTGCTCAACGCTGGGACGGTGTCAGATGCCTATCCCATGCCCCGCATGGATGAGTTACTAGATGAACTCGCGGGGGCAAAGTATCTGACCACCATGGATTTGAGCAAGGGCTATTGGCAAATCCCACTGACCCTGGAGGCTAGGGAGAAGTCAGCATTCATCACTCCAAGTGGCATTTTGGTGATGCCATTTGGGATGAAGAATGCCCCGGCTACCTTCCAACGCCTGGTCAATAGGTTACTGGAAGGGATGCAGAGCTATGCCAGGGCTTACTTAGATGACATTGCTGTCTTTAGTAGTTCCTGGGAATCCCACTTAGGACATGTAGCTGCGGTGCTGGAAAGGATCAGGGAAGCTGGGCTTACCTTGAAACCCACGTGGATTGGTTCGTGAGTAAGCTGATCAACGGGAGTCGGTGAGTGGGTCAAGTAATGGTAAGTTAACTAAAGAAATGTATTTAATGTAGCTGTGTTTTTTTTTTTGCTTTTTCATGTGTTTATTTTTTTTATTGTACATAATTTCTTGCCACTGTATGTATGTATGTATGTATGTCTAGAAAGATGTATACATACAGGGTAAGAAATGATAGTGTTGTAAAAGCTTGATTTGCAGTATTGTAAATGATTTTGGCTATGCTGCTATGCATAGATGTGTGTTAAATGTATTTTATAATTAGAGAGATGTAATGTTTGGGCTTCTATGCTGTACTGTAGGTTATAGTGAGGCTTGCTTTAGTATATTGTAATTGTTGGTGTCCTATTTTGCATGATGGTAACTTGTACCCTGTAACGGTTGCTATAATTAATTGTGTAATTGGTATGGATGCTATTTAAATTGTTTTGGGATGTAATTCATGTATGTTAATTGATTTATGGTGACTTTATTGGATAACATAGTGTACTTCTTGTGATGTAATGCTATTTTAGTAGGAATATTGTATTGTTAACAATGATTTGCAGCGTCTACATGTAGCTTACATTTTATGCAGCATGTATACAATGTAAATGCAATGTTTTAAGTGGCATTTGAGGCTTTGGATTGTCATTTGATGCTTTAGATTGAATGATTACATTAGATTTGTTTAGGAAATTGCATTTTAATTCATTGAGGATGTTATGGATAAGTGGAGTTGCCATTGCAGGATGGCTTAACCCCTTAATTACCTTTGAGGTTAGTACCTGATAAGGTGATTAAGGGGTTCATTGATATGTGAATGTCATAGAAATGTATTGGCTATTTATTATTTTGGCAACGGAACACAATGATAATGGTGGCGACGGAGCCTTCTTATTGAAGAGGTTAGTAGAATTTTCTTTTTTTTACTACGGTATTTAATGTGTTTAATAATGGCCAAATAATGTATTATCCCTATGTGGATAATAGTTATTTGGCACATTATTGTACTGTATGTGCTGGGGGGAGGGAGTATTGGCCCCAAGGGTATGTGGTAGGACTCCCTTGTGGGTAGTGGGTGAGGGTGGTTAGGCCTCAGGGGGTGGGGAGGTAGTGGGGAAGGGTATGTGGGTGATGGTGGGTTAACCCCTTAATAACTGTAGCGGTTAATAACCGCTATGGTGATTAAGGAGTTAGGGGACATTACATTGGATGTTTTTATTCTTGTGTCTGTTTTGCAGAAGCGGATGGGGCATGGGCAGGATGAAGATGAGGATGGCCTTTATCGTGGCAGCCGGACATGGGTGAGTGCTATATGTATTTAATGTCTTCATTGTTCTGTATGTATTTTAAATGGACACATGCACTATTATCCATTTGTGGATAATAGTCATTGTGCCCATTACTATACTGTATGTTAGGGGGGTATAGGTGTTGTTGGGATCATATATATATATTTATTTATATATATGTAGCCCCCTGTAAACAGCACGGGCTACTAAATCTTCCTACTCCTGTGGTAAGCCCTTTTAAATGCAGGCCCCAGTAGTAATCATGGGTTTTCCCCCTTGCAAAGCCCTGCCTGCTTGATTAATACAAGCCTGTCTCTGCTGCCGGTCTGTGCAGAGGGGAGGTCTTGTTGATGTCATGAGGGGCGGGGCTTGCCAAACTTAGTAGCGGTTCCTGTGTGCTCTATGTCAGTGTTGTTCGGGAGGTGAATGGAGAGAGTCAGTCTGTCTACTCCCTGAGATGAGAGGTTGGAGTGTCTGGCTGGACAGTCAGATAGTAGGAGAGAGAGTGTAGCTAGGTTCCTGAGGAGTAGGGCCTAGTGGTTTAGAGGTGGATACATGCCTCTCACCCTGCTTAGGGGCTGAGGGAAGAGCTAGCCCCACCCGTAGCACCCTTGGTTGTGGGTGGAGGCAGGGAGAAAGATATCCTTCATACCATCCTGCGGAGAACGAACTGGTGGGAGAGGAGGAGGAGGCATATCGTGTATCTGTATTGCTGTGCTGTTATTACTGCCCTGCCGACAGTGAGTACAATAAAGACTCTGTTGCTTTCAACATTGTGCCGTGTGATTCTGGAGTATTCACCCCGGGACCAAGGGGGTTCTTCTATAAGGGTCTCTTCCCACATCCCTGGGAATTATAGGAGATGGAGGCGCTGCACCACTAAGACCACATGGAGGCCAATACCTCAGAAGCCTGGTCCTGTCTCCCCCACAACATCGTGGGAAGCTCAGGCCCTCCTGTTCCAAACAGGTATGCACCACCCATCACCATGTAATCTGCCCTCACGCACCCTGGATACATCAGTTGAGTCTAGGGGGGGGGGACAAGGGTTACATTTGGAGGCTCTGCTGAGATATGGATGCCAGGACAGGTCAGGCTTATAGCAAGGCGGAATGGGCAGAGTGAGATGCACTCTCCGTGCAGGTGCGGGAGTAGTCAGGGGAGCAAAGCCTCTCGCACAGTACGCCCTGGGCGCCCTTAGGAGGTAGCGTTACGAGGGGTGAAGTAGCTAGAGCTGCCCGAGTCCCTTGAGGCAGGTAGCATGAGGCAACTGGGGGGGTCATAGCGGTAACCAATACGGGGACCATGGCTCAGGACCCGCGTTACGAGTGGCCAAAAGTAGGAGACGCCCGTACCGATGGAGTTGCCGGTACCTAGCTATCACCCACACAGACGCACCACAGAGCACTTGCACGTAGACACCGAGAGTACAGTGCATAGGAGGAGAGGAGTTCCGCTGAGCCTGGGGTTGAAGCCACCTCATTTTAGTGGGCCACAGACAGTATGAAGATGCAGAGTTCACATGGAGCATTTCCCACATTTGAAAAAACCAGTTGGTATACTTTTAACCTTAGGAAATTTGGATCTAGTATCGAACATACTGGGGGATAGATGAAACGCTAAAGTATTCGCTAAAGATAGACAGAGATATACAATTGGCCATACAGAAGGGACCAAGATTCACTTATCGTAAAGCGAATACTTTAGCGTTTCATCTATCCCCCAGTATGTTCGATACTAGATCCAAATTTCCTAAGGTTAAAAGTATACCAACTGGTTTTTTCAAATGTGGGAAATGCTCCATGTGCCAGTATGCACGTCCAACCAAATACATCACATACAACACCAGGATTAGAAAGTATTTTATTAAAATTTTTCTAAATTGCAATATCTGCTACGTTATATACGTTCTGTACTGCGGTTGCGGACATCAATATGTGGGGCGTACTACCAGGCCCCTCAAAGTCAGGATAGCTGAACATGTACGCCTGATAAAAAAGAAGAATCTTGACCATCCAGTGGCAAGGCATTTTGCCCTATGCCCTAATGGTGGTATTAATAATTTCACATTTTCAGCAATTGAACACATACCAATCCATGCCAGAGGTGGCAACAGAGAGAATGTTCTAAACAAACAGGAGATGTATTGGATATACACTCTCAACACTCTCCATCCGCATGGCATCAACCTGGATTGGGAGTTAAAACACTTCCTCCAGGGTTGATCATGTGGGGAGTGTTGGGAGTGTGTATTCGATAAAGTACATCGGTCTATAACCCACACCCACACACTCCAACCCCCCTTTTTTTCACATATGTACCTATATGGACTTAATGCAATATTTATATACAGGGGCCTATGCAGAGAGCAGCGAATTTTAAAATTGGCGAATTTATTAAAAAGTAGCTTTTTTGGAGAGTTTTAATCTCCATATGCAGAAAAGTGCGAATTCTGCTATGTTTAACATGGATGCGTGTGGCGAGTTTAAATTGGCGAGATGCGCGCTTCAGAAATGTGTTAAAACAAATTCGCGCCTTTTTTTTCCCCTTTGCAATGGCCGCGAGCGGCAGTTTTTTTTGGCGAGGCAAAACGGAGACAATCGCGCCATTTTATTGGCGCGAACAGCCGCTAGATGCCGTTCGCGCCTCTCTGCATACGGATATTTTTTAAACTGGCGAGATTGAGGTTCTCGCCAGCCGCGAGGCGAGTTTTACAAATAGAAAAGAAAAATTGGCGCGTTTTTCGGAACTCGCCATTTTCTGCTGCTTTCTGCGCGATTTTCTCCAAAAAATGGCGAATTTCGAAATAGCGCTGCTCTCTGCATAGGCCCCACAGTCTCATATATTTGGGATGTGTATATTTCATTCTTTGAGATTGTTTGTACATTGTTTATCTTTCAAATTAGAGGCATGTTATAATGTATTATTTCAATGTCCTTAGCATCTATATTCCTCCGCAAGGGTATTGCCTCCATTACATGATGTGATATGTTTATACAATTACTCATACGGATGCTACATGTTACTTTTGTTTTCTTTGTTTTTAATATGTTATTAGTGATTTTTTGTTTTAATTTTCTGCATGTGTGTTAATTCCACCTAATGCAGGTGTTCTATTGTATACTGCCCGGTTCATTCATGGTTTTTCATAGTGTAATCAAGGTTACCACCCACTACTGTGGCTCATTAGCGTTCTAACCAATGATGATCAAGGGCGGCCTATTTAGATACCTTGTTATGTTGAGAGATTGTACTCTTTGATAAAGTCTCTGCTACGAGACGAAACGCGTCAGAGATGGTCTCTCTGTAATGTGCAGCACCGTGAAATAAAGCTGATTTTATTGTATCCTGACTGAGCTCCGTTTCTGCAGTGACCGCCACCTTTCTACACTACTATTTCTACCCAGCACCAAGGCCCGATACTCCTTGTGTGGTACCTATTACTTCTGGCCTACGGAGCCGGAACCGATGACCGAGACCCCTCGGGGTGCCTCTCCGGGAACGATATCGGAGGTGGCGGAGAGCAGTGAGAGAACGGCCCTGGTTCCCTGTTACAAACGAGCGGGACGAACCCAGGCCCAACTGCCTGTCGAGCCAAAAGAATTGTCCAAGGAGAAGAGCGCGACTGCAGTGGAGGTACCGGAGCTCGCCAGCTTTGTACCTATACCCACTGGCTGTATTGCCGAAGATTCCAGTGATTCCCGAGCTGAGGAGCCAATCATAATTTCATCCGAAGAAGAGGTTGGTGTCTCATCGGTGGCGATGCGCCTACCGGCGAACCACCCCAGCGGCATCAAGGAGGAGCAGCCGAGTGCGGACCCCGTCCAACAGCAAGTGCTGTGTGGCTGGAGGCCCGGAGCAGTCCCACAGCCGTGATGACTACCAGTGCGGAGGAGATGGCGATCTAAGCGACCCTCGAGGGGGCTGATCTCATCAAAGAGCAGCGGAGCGGTAAGGAGACTCCACCACCCCCTTATTCCCGCCAGGAGGAGACCATAACCACGGAGGACGAGGAGAGGCTTGAGGCCTACTTGTTTGGCCGTGTTCCGGATGCTCCGCCAACGCCCATGCCGGTCCTCGACGTACTTCCGGTGCATAACCACGGGGCAGATGGTGATTCTGCGGGCACACCTGATAACACCGTTTCCGGGTCCACCAGAAAGAGAAGGCCGAGATCAGTGTTTTCATCACGGAGCATAGAGCCGGTCCTTGCCCGGTATGCTCTACAGAATAGAGGTCCATCGAGAGAGGCGCGAAGCATGGCAGAGCGCGAGTCAAAGAAAGCGTCCATGGGTCGTGGAATTGTCTGCTTGCTGGACACTGATCTGGACATTACCCCAGCCCCAGTCCCTAGCTCCACTGCCCTGGCCACTGCCCCTGCCCCGTCACGAATGATACCACTGGGACCTACCAGGGATAAATTGTGTAAATTCCCCACCTACTCCCAGGACTTGTGGGATTGGGAACTGAGTGATGAGGGATGTGATGGGGAGATACCGTATTCAAGCGTAACCCTGTACCGTTTTGTCCTACAGCTAGAGGGAGAGCCCGTGGGTCACATACTCCAGCAGAGGCTGGTCCTTCCAGACCAGTGGTGCATAAGATGAATTCTACAAGGTACATAAATGCCAAGGGGAGGAGAGATTGCTCGCGATCTACTGATGCGGGTACGTCAGGTGTATCGTCTCAGGTAGAGTCAGAGGTAGAACGCACAAGTCATTCTGCAGAATCTGAACACCGTGACAAGTGGTGGGCACCCTTATTTACCGGTTACCACGAAGGGATGGACCGTACACGGTTCCTTCTTATAAAGAATAATGTTGTTGATCATTGGTGGGCGGCTGGGTCTTTCACTCAACAGGAGGTGGAGGATGAATTAGACCATAGGTAAAAGGAGATAGAACAAAAGCTCATTGTACCACGCGGCCAAAGTATTTTGTATGACGAGATAGCTCCAGAAGAACCTTGTGTTTTGGGTACTGCAGGGTGGGTCGCCGAACCCTCACCAAATTAAGTAGGGCTGATAGAGCCATCGTGGCTAGATACCGACAGTCACACGGTTATGAGTACCCTTATGAGCCTGAGCCTATCATGCGGGAGATTGAAGAGAACAGAGACAGTTGGTTAAGATAGGCGGTCCAAGAGTACTTACGAACAAAGTTTGGTAAGGCCGGTTATCACAATGAAGACAAAATTAGCGAGCTAGTGCGCATATGGAGTATAGGGAGATGCATCTACATGCATAGTGTGAGTTACCGCCCGGAACATGGGTCAGTTCAGTCGTTTTCTGTATCACAATGGCAGGAAAATACGAAAGCCAGATCCTACGCATTATTATTAGTTTCTCCATGTTAGGAGTAACTGGATTCAGTGTGTACTAATTACTACCTCAAGATGTTATGACCATGTGTGTGTATATAAGGGAAACAAGGAAGAAATAATACAAAATTTAAGTGCAGATGTATTGGTAAAGAGATATATGATGAGATGCAATCTTGGCTCTGATGGTATGCCTTCTCACAAGATGTCAGTGATATAAATGCGTTTTGCAGATAAGGCTGCTACCCAGTGGATGTTAGTGATGTGTGGAACTCCCTCTAGGCTCGTCCCGTCAGCATGGTTGTGGTATATATGAGAGAGAAAGACAGCAAAACATAGCGCGATCTGATGTATACAAAAACTTTATAAAAATAGATATATAAAATGTGCACTTACAATGTGCTAAAAACAATCAAGCATTTGACACAATAAATGTGTATATATTGAGGTCACCGCAGCTCTCACCGCCTCCCCTTGGTAATCCGGAGCTCCTTCGCCTGCACTTTGAGATCCCAGCTTCACTCCGAGCTTCCTTCTGTGCGTGTGACGTCACGGCTCTGATGTAAGGGGAACTACGGGTCGCCCACTGGTCCAAAACACCACTCTACGCGTTTCGCCCAACCCTTGAGAACTGCTAATGAGTAGGCATACCATCAGAGCCAAGATTGCATCTCATCATATATCTCTTTACCAATACATCTGCACTTATATTTTGTGTTATCTTCTCCTTGTTTCCCTTATGTGCTCCTCCTGGATTGTCTGAGATATGTCATACGTTCTGGAACCCGTGAAACAGGTCCCACCAGAGGGTTTGAGCAGGGTCACCAATTTTAGCTTTCATTATTTTTGGTTTATTTATTGAGCACACTGATCATTTTAATTTTTGCACTTGTGTATATTTGCACGTTATAATATCACACTTTAAGTAGTTAGCGCCTTTTATCACTATTTTTCACTGTACATGTGTGTGTATAACCTGTGTTTGTTCCCCAGGTTGTTCACTGCAGGATGGTACTGCCAAGCGAGGTCCAAGTGGGGACCATTGGATTCCACCATAGGGAGAGTGTAGCCACCTGTAAACAGCACGGGCTACTAAATCTTCCTACTACTGTGGTAAGCCCTGTTAAAGGCAGACCCCACTAGTAATCATGGGTTTTCCCCCTTGCAAAGCCCTGCCTGCGTGATTAATACAAGCCTGTCTCTGCTGCCGGTCTGTGCAGAGCGGAGGTCTTGTTGATGTCATGAGGGGCGGGGCTGACCAAACTTAGTAGCGGTTCCTGTGTGCTCTGTGTCAGTGTTGTTCAGGAGTTGAGAGAGGAGTATGTTGTTCGGGAAGTGAAGGAGAGAGTCAGTCTGTCTACTCCCTGAGATGAGAGGTTGGAGTGTCTGGCTGGACAGTCAGATAGTAGGAGAGAGAGTGTAGCTAGGTTCCTGAGGAGTAGGGCTTAGTGGTTTAGAGGTGGATCCATGCACAACAGGAACGATCTCACCCACGCTCCTCCCACCTTGAGAAAGCGCTAATCCCGCATGCGCGAAACGTACGTCGGACATGACATCATCGCGTTGACGTCGTGTAGGAAGAGCATGGGTGAGATCGTTCCTGTTGTGTTTTGATGGGATAGGTAGAGAAGCGGTACAGCAGTGCTTAAACGGGGGTGTTCCATGTGCGGGGTTGCCACCTCTCCGGGTTTCACCCGGAGACTTCGGGTTTGGCATCCCCTTCTCCGGGCTACGGGTTTGTCTCTAATATTTCCGGGTGGGTGGGCGGGTGGTCTGGACTGCAGTGAGCTGTGGCACGCTCACGTGAATGAAGCAGGCACAGGATTGGACAGCTGTGTGGTTGAACGTGCTGTGCGCGCGCGCGCACGAGCGCTCCAAACTACCCCTAACTCGGAAGTCAAGCCCCTCTTGACTTTCTTTCTCTCCACTGCAGGCTAGCAACAGGTCACTCACCTGGTCCTGTCCTGACCTCTCCTCTCCTGTGACCTGACCTCCATTGCAGAGCCACGCTGCTCAGTGAGTCTCACTCCGTCCTCTCTGGCTGTGCTCCTCCTCCTGCTGGCTGCTTCAAGTTTGTTCACTGCCAGGTATTTATTGGAAACTATAACATGACTCAACACTCTACCTAATATGTAGAAATATTTATTACTAAGGTGCACTGGGAGATATATATAAATATATGTGTATGTATGTGTGTGTGTGTATATATATATAAAACGTGTGTGTATATAATATATATACATGTGTGTGTATATAATATATATACATGTGTGTGTATATAATATATATATATGTGTGTGTGTGTATATAATATATATACAGTATGTGTGTGTGTGTGTGTGTATATAATATATATAATATGTGTGTGTGTGTGTGTGTATATAATATATATGTGTGTGTATATAATATATATGTGTGTGTGTACACATAATATATATATATATACAGTGCTCGA
>NC_134483.1:551352371-551389898 GCF_040206685.1 Ascaphus truei
GGAGGGCGTGTGTCCTGGTTGTCCAATCCGGTCTTCTGTTTATCCCGTTGGTTTACCTAGCGATGGAGCCTAATACTTGCTGCCTGCTCATCCAATGTAAGTGGGTCTGAAAGAACTGATTCTGTGCTTACCAAGTCATAGCAGACTCGTGTTAAGTGGTGAGGCTTTGTAATCGCTCCGTCGTAAACATATGGGTACCAGGAAGTGCAGAACGAGACGAGAGTCCTCCTGTCATATCTGTGGCTCCTCCCACATCTCCGTCATGTCTTTGAGGCTCCTCCTGCATCTCCGTTACAGCTTGTTGTGTATCCACGACTCCTCCCACATCTCCATCACGGACTGGTATGTCACTGAGGCAACTCCCACATCTCCGTCATGGAATGGTGTCTCTAAGGTTCCTCCCATATCTTCGTCACGGACAAATTTGTGTCTGACGTCATCAAACCAGTGTCTCCCAGGTGCATGAGGGCAAAAAAAAAAAAAGGCGGGGGGGGGGGGGGGGGGGGCAGATCAGCATATAGGATGATAACAGTCCCAATCGTGAAAAAAGTAACTGTGTTAAATGTGAGAATTAAAATAAACAGTGGTAACTAACGGAGTGAGGAATGAGCATGCTGGTGTAATGATGTTCCACATATGATTAGATAAGCTATGCTAGAAACCAACCTTAGAGATCGAAAATAGCAAATCGAAAATTGTAGGCAGTGGCAGCAACCTAGAGAAACTACAAGATACAGCAAATTAGCGTTCTTCTAGAAAACAGTTTAGGGATGAAAAATAATTTCATCCGTTAGGATGCAGTGTCCAAGGTGTGGATCTATTTGGAGAAGTAAAAGATCTTGATCCATTCCTGGTTTGGAAGAGCGTATATGCTCAATTCCCATAAGCTTTAAATATGATACTGAATGATTATATTCGGAACAGTGTATAATAAGTACGGTCTCCTCATTGCTGGGGCTGATCTTGCTTTTATGCTCTATGGAGCTGGTTTTGAGCATTCTTTTGGATTTACCTACATAACAAAGTCCACATGGACATTTAATCATATAGATGATATTAGTTGTGGTGCAAATAATGCGTTCCTTAATTTTAAATGGCTTTCCGCTCCTAGGATGGGAAAATGATTCCCCTGTGTTGAGACTGTTACAAACACTACAGTATGTGGGGTGACATAATGATTCGTGTTATCTGCCTTGATCAAAATATCCTTCAGATTTTCACCCCTTTTTGGGCAAATCTGGGAAACTCTTTACATACCTCATTCAGAATTTCATCTGTTTGGAGTATTTTCCAGTGTTTTTTATGACCGTTTTAACAATTGCAGTGGCTGTTGTGTACTTGCGAACACAAGTTATCCTCTCACCTGACTGTGTTGTGCAGGGAATTTTGGCTGGCATGTTAAGGGCTGTATGAACCACAGATTTGTTATGTTCCCTATCGGTAAACCATGTCTCAGTGTCTTTAATGGTTTGTTCTAACTGTATCAGTATGTCGACAATACGTGAGGCTCTGATTTTTTGTGAGAAGGGTAACATATCCTCCCTCATCCTGCCTCATCCTCCCTCATCCTGCCTCATCCTAGCTCATCCTGCCCCATCCTGCCTCATCCTCCCTCATCCTGCCTCATCCTGCCTCATCCTCCCTCACCCTGCCTCATCCTGCTTCATCCTCCCTCATCCTGCCTCATCCTCCCTCACCCTCCCTCATCCTGCCTCATCCTGCCTCATCCTCCCTCACCCTCCCTCATCCTGCCTCATCCTGCCTCATCCTGCCTCATCCTCCCTCATCCTGCCTCATCCCCCATCTTCCCGCCTCATCCTCCCTCTTCCTGCCTCTTCCTGCCTCATCCTCCCTCATCCTCCCTCTTCCTGCCTCATCCTGCCTCATCCTCCCTCATCCTCCCTCATCCTGCCTCTTCCTCCCTCATCCTGCCTCTTCCTGCCTCATCCTGCCTCATCCTCCCTCATCCTCCCTCTTTCTCCCTCATTCTCCCTCATCCTGCTTCTTCCTCCCTCATCCTGCCTCATCCTCACTCATCCTTCCTCTTTCTGCCTCATCCTCCCTCATCCTCCTTCATCCTGCCTCATCCTACCTCATCCCCCCTCTTCCCGCCTCTTCCTGCCTCTTCCTGCCTCATCCTCCCCCATCCTGCCTCATCCTCCCTCATCCTGCCTCATCCTCCTTCATCCTGCCTCATCCTGCCTCTTCCTCCCTCATCCTGCCTCTTCCTCCCTCATCCTGCCTCATCCTCCCTCATCCTGCCTCTTCCTGCCTCTTCCTGTCTCATCCTCCCTCATCCTGCCTCTTCCTCCCTCATCCTGCCTCTTCCTCCCTCATTCTGCCTCATCCCCCTCTTCCCGCCTCTTCCCGCCTCATCCTCCCTCATCCTGCCTCTTCCTGCCTCTTCCTCCCTCATCCTGCCCCTCTACTAAATAAGAAACACTTTTATACATACAGACGCAAACAGAAAACAGAGTAATGCGTCAAAACAAACTTTTATGCGCATTCTCTTTATGGTGATACATCTCTCGCATTATCTTTGCTCCAATAAAGATATCCCATCAGGCCCTGGGTGTGACGAGGAGGAAAGGGTTAATACCGGATTTGCCATGCATTACTGTTGTTGCCCTGTCCCCGCCATTTTTATTCCCCATTTGCAGGCCATTCCCTGTCTGCGAGGTTAAAAGACAAGATGCATTGCTTGCCATACCCTCTAACTGACACATGAAGGGAGATCTTAAATGTAAGGCAGGAGGTATTTTTTTGTAAGTCCAAGCAGGAATTACTTGGACATCCAGCTGTGATATGGGTGAATGAGCTGGGGCTATTTTTATGACCAAGCCTCAAAAGGCTCTCACAGGAGGCCATTTTGGATGGTGAGGTGGCTGGCTGCATAGTCTGTGAGCTCCAGCCTCCTTCACTTTAAAAGCAGCAAAACAGTGAGGCAAAATTACAACTTTCACCTTCACAGCACCCTAGCACGGTATATAAACACTCCAGGATGGCCCCTCCATCGACCAAAAAGAAAACAAACACCGATATGAGGAAATATTTGAACCGGACAGCAGCAAGGGGAGCGGAGGTAGATGCAGCAGCCAGCTCGGCCGCAGGGTCGGACTCCGACAGGTAGGGGGACCTGACCGAAGGACCAGAACAATTGCCAGTTAGGCGCTGTGACTTTGATCGCCTCTATAACGACATGAAGTCCATGTTTCATAAGGAGATACAGGAACTCTGCAAAGAGGTGCAGGGGGTAGGGGAACGTACTGGGGCTCTTGAGGAAAAAATGGTGGCGGCGACAAAAAACAACAAAAAAAATGATAAGAGATCAACATACCTCCAGTCCCAAATCAACGAACTGGCAGATCGCCAAGAGGACGCGGAGAACCGGGATCTCCGGAATAACATTTGGATCCGCGGCATCCCGGAGGAGGTAGAGGATGTGGAAGGCTTTGTCACTAGATGGCTCACGTCCCTGCTCCCGGAGAGGCCAGAATCTGAGCTTATGATAGATAGGTGCCACCGGGCGCTACGGAGCAGACCGGCGGCGTCGGACTCACCCAGAGATGTAATAGCCCGCATGCACTATTTTAAGGCCAGGGAAGCGTTTTTTCAGAAAACGCGCTCGGAGAACTCCTGTAAGTTTGAAAATGCCACCCTGCAAATCTTTCAAGATCTGTCCCCGGTCACCCTCGCCAGAAGGCGCAAGTTACAGCCAGTGACGCAGATACTGAGAGAGAGGGCGATCAGGTACAGGTGGACCTTCCCGTTCGGCCTGATGGTCATTAAGAATGGGAGGGCCACCTCCATACGTGAAATTGAGGAGAGCGAGACCTTCCTCCAAAGGCTGGGGATCAAAGAGGGCCCATCCGCGAGTCCCCGCCGCGATCCAGCACCAGAAGAGGAATGGCAAACGGCACGGGGCCGCAAAGATAACCAGGACACGGCAGACGCGGACAAAGAATGAAGCGCCGGACCCCAGTGTTAGAGAGTTTTCAGTACCTCAATGTTCCCGAGGGTTTCTTTTTGTTCAAGATTAAATTAAAGTTTCTGCACCCCCCCCCCCCACATATTCCAAGGAAGATCTCCCCCATACCCCAGGGAGCAGTAAACCCGCACTGCCGGAAGGTCAAGGGAGCGGCATGGGGCCACACCGACGGACGCAACCAGAATCTGCAGGGGGACAAAATAAAATAAAGACTTTCCGGCAGATGAGGCTCCAAAATGATCGACCCCCCAGGAAAAGATGGCGCTGGAACGCAGAGGGAGCAACATGGCTGCGGTGGACGCCATGCGGGAAGACTGCGGATGCGACAGAGGTGATGGCGGGAGAGCTGAGAGGAAGTGCACCCGATCGCAGGAACATCCGGCCCCACAATGGCGAGGACCGGAAGTGCGTCACCGGATGTTCCCCGGCGGCCATCTTGCAGGTGGCGGAGGAGGTGACAGCGGATGCCAGAGGAGGGGAACCGGCAGCACGTCACTTCCGGGGGACTGGAAACGCGGCCGCACTGGAGGGCAATGCCCTACAGACGATGAGCGCCGGGAAACTAAGGCTAAGGCCCCGTTGCATGCGTCCGCATGGCTTTCTTGCTTGCCGGCGGCGCGTGCAACTCACTGCGGTCTGCAGGAAACTTTTTTCGGAGCGGGGGGGGGCGTGACCAAATGGGTCGCGTGGGCGGGGCTATGATGAGGGGGGCGCGGCCATGACGTGTGTACGTGTGCTGGAGTGGAATATCCATTGACATATCTCCACAGTTTAATCGGGTGCTGTAAAGTCAAGTCCCGTCCACCCCCTCAGTTTGCCCTGAAGTCGGGCCCCATCCCCCAGGCCCTGCATGTAAATGAGTGCGAGGACATGCAGTAATAAATACATGTGTCCCGCTCCCCGCATGCCTCCCTGCTTCCCGAAGCCTCCCCTCCTCCTCCTCTCCTCATTGCCAGGGGTTCCCCCGTGCATCTGCTTACACTGCAGACTATGAGGAGAGAGTCTGTGGGAGGGAGCAGGGGGGCTCCCTTGGTGCTGCAGCCGCTTTCCCTCTCCTTCCCGCACCCCGAAGCCTCCCCTCGTTGGCTCACGGCCACGCCGCGTGACGCGTCGCCGCTTGGGATTACAATTCTCTTGTGTCCCTAGGCGGCTGACACGTCGCGGCGTGTGGCGGGCCAGCAGGGAGTGGGGACTGGGACCGACTCGGGAGGGCACCATCACATGGTGAGTGGCGCTCACGTGGCCGCCCGCGCAGCGGGTCCCAGCCCTAATGTAAAAGGAGAGCAAGCTCACGAGAGGGCCAGAGAGGCGGAGACAGCGCTCACAAGCAGGGCCTATCACCACAAAATTAGAATAGGAGAGAGGGACTAGTTTGAGACAGGGGTAGATGAGACACATGGCGACAGCGTGGCTAGAACCCCAGAGGGCCGAAAAGCGCATGGATAAAGGGCACTTACAGCACAACCCCAGAAAGGAGGCACATCTCTGTAGAACGGAGGGGAAGGAGGTTAGAACCAGAGAGTGGAGGCAGAGGCTTCGGGCCCGGGTAGCAGTGCAGTGGGGGAGACAAGCTTAAGGACACGCCTAGGAGAAGATGGCACTAGCATAGGAGATTAGGGGAGACAGGTACATAACAGGGGGAAGACGTATAGACAGCGCTAGAGTTTTTCATATGCGGAAGAAGTGGGGAGGGATACCAGTTAATGGAGGAGCAGAAAAGTTGTTTAATAGGATAGCGTTACAGTTCTGTTTTGCTAGGATGCTTACGTTAAGAGGTGGAGGGGTGGTGGGGATCCACGCCTGCCATCACCTTGGGACTCCGCATGGGTGACTGGGAGCTAAGCCCCAGTTGGCTCATGAAAGTCCTCTCCAGGACAGCCGAGAAGGGCGGGAAGAGAGGGCAGAAATACGCCCTGGTGGGTGCCCAGGCTGAACGCCCGAGAGGGGCAGACTGGGGGATGACGGGAGTTCACTCCCGCACATCCACCAGTATTGCACTCTTTGTTGTGTTTCCCTTATGTGTGCTCCTTTGTTTTATCCCGCGGCAGTCCAGGTACCTCAAAACAAAAAGGAAGTCGCAGACGTCAAGCTCCTTAAACAGGACAGACACATGCAGCCGGAAGGTCAGCTATACAGAGACGCCCACAAGTTCTACAAATGGGTAGGAACATAATAATAATTTCCCACAATGTTAAGGGGTTTAACAGCCTGCAAAAAAGGAAATTAGCCATGACAGACTACCGTAGATCGGACCCTGACATCCTCATGATCCAGGAGACACACTTCTCAAAAAATAGCTCTCCAAAATACATCGACGGCCGATACAGACAGTGGTATGCAGCCTCGGATAATCAGAAGCGAAGAGGGGTGGCGATCCTCATTCACAATCGCCTGCCCCTGACTGTCACCCACACTAGGCGAGATAAGAATGGCAGATTCCTGATTGTATTGGGGGACATACAGGGGCAGGTTATTACCCGAGCAACGGTGTACGCACCGAGCGAACAAAAAGAGGCCTTTATGACCAAATTTTTCTGTATTCTCTAAAGCCTGTCACGGGGAGGGGTAGTGGTGGGCGGGGACTTCAACCAAACGCTGAACTCTGACCCTAGATAGATGTACACCAGGAGGGCATAAGAGACCGAGGGTGCGCTCCGCGTGGCTCCAGGGGCTCCAGGTGAATAGTTTTTCAGATATCTGGCGAGAACAGCATCAGGGTGAAAGGGGGTTCACCTTCTACTCCCACCCACACGATAGATATAGCAGGATAGACTACCTCTTTGTGTCTAACAGAATGGTTTCTCAGATCGCCCATACGGGTATCCATGATATTTCATGGTCAGATCATGCGCCCATAGAGCTGCGGTGCTTTGACTATAGACTGGACAGACCACGAGTGAATTGGAAACTTAACGAACTCTTGCTTAAAATCCCAGAGATTGAACTGAGCGTGGCAAATAGCATCAGGGATTATTTCAAGGAGAACGCCGGCAGTGTCACTTCACAATCTACCCTTTGGGAGGCCCATAAGGCAACTCAGAGAGGAGAGCTCATCGGGATAGCAAGCAGGCGCAAGAGGGAGAAAGATCAGAAAATTAATCAATTACAAACTGAATTATCCATCCTGTCCTCCTAACATAAAGATAAGAAACAAGCGGCATCGTTAAAGGCACTGCTAGACACCAAAACCAAGCTAAATTTGCTGCTGGCCTCCCGAGCTGAGAGGGAGCTATCTTGGACTAAGCGGAAATTTTACGAGAAGGCGAACAAGCCGGATACCCCCCTTGCCAGAATACTCAATCCTAGAGCCCAAAATTTTCACATTCAGGCGATTAGAAACAAAAGGGATGATCTTACATCAGACCCCAAACTCATAGTACCTGAATTAAAAAAGTACTATGAAAAACTATACGATGGGGCGAAAGTCAATCAGGGCCCAAACACTAGCAAACACCTAAAGACATTTCTGGAAGAGGCTAAACTACCTAGCTTAAGCAGAGAGGAAAGGGAGGCGCTACAGGAAGACTTCTCAATGGAGGAGCTGACGGAGGTATTAAAGTCACTAAAGGCATCCAACGCCCCAGGCCCAGACGGCTTCTCTAGCCTCTATTATAAAAAATTTAGGAAAATTCTGGCCCCCCAGCTACTAAAACTATATAATGGATTTCTAGAGGGTGCCCCTATCCCGAGCCCAATGCTGCAAGCGTCCATATCAGTTATCCACAAGCAAGGGAATGACCCAGCGGATTGTAAAACTTACAGACCCATTTCCCTCATTAATTCGGATACTAAGATATTTTCTAAATTATTGGCTAACCGTCTTAATCGGGTTATGCCGAGGCTGGTCCACCCTGATCAAGTAGGGTTCATATGTGGTAGATAGGCGTCAGACAATACCAGACGGATCATAGATCTAATTGATTTGGCACAGAGGAAAAATATCCCGTCTCTGGTGTTGAGTCTAGACGCCGAAAAAGCCTTTGATAGAGTAGATTGGCCCTACATGAAAGCGACACTTGAGCAGATGGGTTTTGGAGAGAGAATGATGGGCGCCATTCTGGCTCTGTATTGGGGTCCGACGGCGAGAGTCAAGCATCAGGTCTTCCCGTCAGAGGAAGTCCCAGTAAAGAGTGGCACCAGACAAGGATGCCCCCTGTCTCCGCTCCTTTTTGCACTTTGCATCGAGCCCTTAGCTGCACATATCCGACTTAGTCCCGACATAGGAGGAATTCAGATAAGAGAACAGTCACATAAAGTGGCCCTGTATGCAGACGATGTTATTTTAACACTGTCTCGGCCCCTTACTTCTCTGCCAAATGTCTTCAGCCTACTAGGGGTATTCAATAAATTATCCGGGTTCAAAATTAACCAAACGAAATCTGAAGCCCTAAATTTAAATTTGCATAAGCCCACAGCAAAACTACTAGAGATAAATTTCAACTTCAAATGGCAAGCCACCCAGATTAAATACCTAGGGGTCAATATTACAAGGAATTATAGAGACTTGTACAAGGCAAATTACCCCAGACTAATCAGGACCCTGAAGGAGGATCTCAAAAGGTGGTCAGGGAGCGGCATATCGTGGATAGGTAGAATCCAGAATGTCAAAATGAATTTTCTCCCTAGAATTTTGTACTTATTTCAAACGTTACCCATAAAGTTGGTAAGAGATGACATCCTCCGTCTGCAGTCCTCTATGGTAAAATTAATCTGGGGTAATAAAACTGCACGTATAAAATTGAGTACGTTAGTCCGACCCACGACTAGAGGGGGGATGGGGGTACCCTGCTTGTTCTCATAATTCAGAGCGGCCCAATTGTCCCAAATTACCCTCTAGCATACTCATCCTAGCCTAAGGCGATGGGTAGAACTGGAAAAGGCCTGCTGCGCTCCAGTAGAGCTGCGGGACATAATTTGGCTTCCGAAAAAAGTGTTCAAGAACATTAGCGAACCGCTTTCCGCGCTGGGTAGCTCATTGGTGGTGTGGGAGAGCAGCAGATATAAATATGCTCTTACAGGGCAACCCCATTCTTGGGGAACCCTGATTTCGCTCCTGGTCTGTTGAGAAAGGACTTCACAATCTGGAAACAGAAAGGCCTCACGAGGCTCTTACATCTGGAGGGTAGTATATCAATCAAATCTTTTGACCAACTCAAATCTGAAAAAGGTATACCAAACTCCGAATTATTTAGATACCTCCAGATCCGAGCATTTTACTATAAAATCCCAAAACGCCCCAGGCGTACTAATTTTGAGCAGCTATGTACCAGAGGGATAGGTACAAAGGGACTTATATCTGTTGTTTACAGAGAGGTGGTATGTCCTGCTAAAGACAGTGACATCAAATTGAATTACAGGACTAGATGGGAGGAGGACCTAGGGGAGACACTAGAGGACGAGGACTGGGACACTATAGTTCTGGCAGCGGCAAAGAGCTCTATCTGCACCACATTGAAGGAGAATGCATATAAGGTCCTCATGAGGTGGTATCTTACCCTGAAAAGATTGGCTAAGTTTGTCAAGGACTACCCCCCTTGTGCCCAAAACAATGTGGGGAGCAGGCAGACCTGCTGCTTATGCTGTGGGGTTGCACCAAGGTGGCCCCGATCTGGGAAGACATCAGAAGCTGGCTGCAGACTTTGCTTGGCCGCGAGGTCCCTTTGGACCCCTGGCTGCTCCTGTTGGGACGGCGCACAAGGGGCCTAAACAGATCTGACCATAAATTGATTGCACATTTTGCCACGGCCCTGAGGTGTGAGATCGCAGCATTATGGAAGCAACCAGAAGTACCCAACATCCCAAAAATTCGGAACCGAATCTGGTACGTTTGCCGGATGGAACAGCTGACGAGCATGGTAAATGACACCGGCACAAGCTTCCTCAAAGTGTGGGCGCCCTGGCTAGCACAAACAGATATCCCAGGGATATATGCCACTACTATATTGCTTGGATAATAAGAAATGCATTCTCCTTGGATGGACCAGAACTGACAATAGGTAGCACAAGACCGGTAGGGCCGACTACAAACGGGCCGGAGCATGGGCTAAGGAAGCGAATACACAAGCGCGCAGATCCCCCATAAGTAGGACCAGCGATATAGACTCCTTGAAAGAGATTCTCCAGACTGCAACCCCCCCTCTCCCCCCTCTCTTGTTATAAGTCGGTATGTCTGTTCGTCTCCCCAGTTTGTGCAGTTATTATTGATATTACCTAAATCAAGTGCTGTGGATACTGATTTCCCAGACAATGGGTTGAAAGATTGTTGTATGCATGTATCAAGTGCTTAATAAAAACTTTTGTTGAAAAAAAAGGCTCCCACAGATTTAGAGTCCCCCTGTCTAAAAGAGTGTCAATTATGAAAAGACCCAGAGACCCATAATGTATACAATACTGGCATACTGATGCACAGCAGATGTCAGGCTAGTGACATTCATTGGTCCAAAATCAGACTTAGTGGTGCCAAGTTATGGGTGTAGCCCAGGTATGCTAAGTGGCATGGGCGTCAACCTGACCCATGCGCCCTGCCCACCGGACAGCCCTTTTGACCGGTCTGATGAACTGTGGGTCACTTGGCTATTCGTGGGGTTTTTTGTTCCCACGAGGGGATTGGATAAACATGTTAAAGATAGCTTTGGCCAGTCTATAACTGTGGCTCCCCAGGTATTTCCCAGTGTGATTCCTGAATATTAATCCATGATGTAAAGATGCAAGACTTTGTTCCAGTACAGCAGCAACCAGTCCAGGAGTGAAGGGGTTAACAACCACATAACCACAGAACTTTTAAAACCAAGGCTGCATTTCTTGCACTTGCAAGCAAAGGACAATTTCTTTCACTCCAAGGACAATTTCTTTCACTCCAAGGACAATTTCTTTCGTTCTCTTATCCCAGAGAGTGTTGTTTTAAGTGTATTCTGCAGATGTCGTGTGTTTGTCTATTAAGGAAATAAATCACAATTTATTTTGCAACTTGAAATGAAACACAAGAGCGCACCAAGGGTCAAGATTTAATAAAAACAAATGAATAATAACAAGTAAAAACTTACATATAGAGATATATAAGTCCAGTAGAGCAGTGCTGGGGCAACAGTCCTGGTGGTGTCCTGGGCGCAGGGGGATGGTGCTGAGGCTTACTAGTCAGTCCCGTGCGCTGGGGCTGCCTGGCTCGGCACCACGTTGTTCTTCCGGGTTGCGGCTTATATATCTCTATACAGTATGTAAGTTTTTACTTGTTATTATTAATTTGTTTTTATTAAATCTTGACCCTTGGTGCGCTCTTGTGTTTCATTTCTTGTTGACGCCTGGCGTTTGGAGCCATTCTACGACGGGATCTGTGGAGGAGGGGTGCCTTCACATCACATCAGCTGCAAGAGGGAAGAGTTGATCTACTTCAAGATCCTGTTAAGAAGCAAGAGCGCGGTTTGATTTTACTACTTGTTTTGCAACTTGTTCTGTTCAATCAAGTACCCAGAAATATAAATGTGTTGATAAAAGTTGGTGTCATCGTGACACTGGGTTATTATAAGAATCTGCAGAGCAGTCGTTGCTTTATTTAGAAAACACAATTTGCACCAGTTTTGCCCCACATTGAATTTGCATCTGATTTAGGAAAGTTGTACATTAAAAGTGATGATTTAATAGATAACCCCTCATATATATAAATAAATGTGTCCTGCCATTTCTCAGAGTGAAGAGAAACACATTGTGATCAACCCAACAACAAGCTGAACTGATCCCTACAGAGTGAAGAGAAACACATTGTGATCAACCCAACAACAAGCTGAACTGATCCCTACAGAGTGAAGAGGGATCTGGGCAAATGTTCCGAGCCACATTATCCACACTCCGAGCTAAGGACACATTGTATCGCAGGATTGTTTGGTCTTCAATGAGAGCCTCCTGGGTAAGTTCTGGACGAGTGGCTTTCTTACAGTGGAAGAGAATAGCAGCATCGGGGGGTAGGTCTGTAGATTGTCCATCCGCATTTAAAGCAGAATGGACCGATGACTGAAACACCTTTCTGGGATCTACTATCATTTTGCGGTTATTGAAGGCATTTGGATCATTGGGTTCTCTGTAGGTGTTATGCAAGATATTAACCCCGGAAATATTACTCCACATGTTCAATTCAGACCCATTAATCGATGTTGGGAAAACATGATTTTCAACACGGAAGATGCTGGTCTGTGGATATTGCTCTTGAAGACTATTCATTAGGGATTTCCAGTCCCGGTGTTTCACTGGGAGAATAATTTCATCGATGTCATTGAGGAGAACAAACTTACTTCTGTACATGTTTCTATAGATACAATCATTTAAAGTTGCTGTTTGTGCATAATAGCCAATTTCACTGTTGGGATCTAAGGAATAATGCCATTTGTCAGATGTCCGCAGGTATCGGTCTATTGGCCATGATATGACTTCCATGAATCCTTCTTTAACGTAATATTGTAAGACTTTATCCACAGTCTCGTGGCAGCTGTTCCTGTAGATGGTGACTCTGTGTGCTCCGAGCAGTTTATACATCTCAATGCTTTGGATCAGCTGTAAAACATTCTTATAATTTCCATAGAGAGTAGAAATACAGACCGTGAAATTTGCCGAGAACGACTCGGGAGCTCGGTTTCTGATTTCAAACACTGGACTCTGCTCAACATCTCCGGAACTGGACCAATGGACCGACACATAATTATAATCACAGTCAGCCGGTTCTGTGCACAGGAGATCCGCTGTCCCATAAGGAAACCCAAATCGGTCTGAATGAAGTTCTATTGCTGCTCTAACAGGAACATGCTCCTTATGTTCACAGTGAAACCGGCAGTAAAGCTCCCCCACTTCATGGTGAATTATTGCAAGTACTCGGATCACTTTGGTTCCCCTGGAGTCATAATACGGGGACAGGATAAAGGTTCTGTTATCTCCCAGGGGTGTTAAGGAACCCTCAGCAATGCGACGTACATCCCTTCTGCTTTCAGTTTCTTTTCCTTTGAATTGATGGAAATAGAATGATGTCAGAAAAGAGGAAACAATTGCAAAACACAGGAAGAAGATGTATCTTACACAGGACAGCATGTTTCCATCAGATGCACAGATCTGCAAAGAGAAAAGAAAGTATTAGGGCTGAGATATATCAATCGGTGATACGGCACAATTTCGTTATTACCGCCATAACGTGCAATGTATTTTGCACGGGATACATAAAACGGTTACCTCAAAACAATCATTTATTTATCATTTGACAGTTAAAATTACTGGACACAATTAATGACGGGAAAGTTTGTATACGTGGGATAAATAGGAATGCGCGGGCGGTGATAACTCAATTCTGCAAATTATTATCCCCTGCTTCAGGCAGGCGTTACCGTGGCGCTAATACTTATATACCGTATACCTCACATTGCTGAATATCTTTGTGACGCTGACTAAATGGAGTCCATTGCGCTGTTTGCTGAGAAGCAGCCTCTGAGGTGGAGAGAGACCGTCATGGCTGAGCAGAGGGAGAGGTGGAGAGACTTTAGGAGATGGGGAGAGGAAATTGCTGAGGAGGCGGCAGGGGCTGGCAGAAGGAAACTCTCTTAAGGCCCAGGGTGTTTAGGAAGATAGGACTCGGTGATGAGGAGATGGTACAGAGGAACTGTTTGAGCAGTAATGCAATAATGGTTCTATGAGGAGCTGTGGGGAGGCTTAAATCCCCTGACTAAGTAGGCTCATGCCATGTCTGGTTTAGTTCAATTACTCCGCTCATTACATGTTTTGGCCTCAGAATCTTTCAGTTTTAGAACTGTAAGTGGAATAACTCAAACCCACCTTCTCGCGCTGCTCCTGCCAGTTACTTTATGCCATAAGTAGATATGCCACGGGATACATATTATATCCCAGTGAGAGGACACAGTGGCAGGACGTAAATGTAAAGAAGCCTTTTATTACATAGCAGGCTCCCATATGCCAGCGGTGCTGGCACCACCGCATGAAAGGGAGGAGATGTTTAGCCACCGGTGACATTATCACTCCCTTAATGTGCCGGCAGTGTGTGATGCACGTATGCGCGCAATGAATGTGGTAACAAGCTTCCCAGGGTCACAATGCAGATATTCTGTGTCAGTCTTCTGTGTTGAATGATTTTGAAGCAGGCACAATGACGAGTGGCTGGCTATTAGGAAAGCCTATTAAATATACTTTTACATCCACAGGGACAAACGACGGATTGTGCCACACTGCATTGCTGGCCCTCGTTGCAATGAAAGTGTGTAAAGATGGCATTGATGTACCTGTATTTGCCTTGCTTGCTCATTTTTTTTATTTTATATTAGGTGACGCAGGATATGGGATCCGGCATTGGCTTCTCACTTCTGACATGGGTGTATAATAACAGGCTTACTAAACATAGATACACTAATAACACATTAACGCATATCATACAGACCTCGCACGACCTGACCCCCACACAGTACCCCACTGTCCAACCACCTTGTCTACACCCTGGTGAGGTTTCCCCAAATGTACTGAGATGCCCTGGGCACCCAACCACCTGGTGTCCGCAGGAGCCACACCCCACCCCGAAGTGTGCGGTAGCACCATTGGTGCACTTGTTGAACGTGACACCTGCCGAGTGCTCCAGCACCCGGGTACCGCCGGCTGTTGATAAGATCAGTCTGGTCCCACGTAGTCGTCTGCGACGACGGTGTCCCACCATGAAGAGAGTCTATGTCTTGCGGTGGTGGTCTGGTCCCAGACCACAGGCCACAAGTACTGCATGCATCTTGGCTGTGCCCCTGACACTATAGATCTAAAGTGGCAATGTCCCTATCTAAGTGCTTGTCCCTGAAGCACCCACAAGCTGATTGGGGACTCAGGGTCTACCTGGGGCCTAAGGTGACAAACAAAGCCTAATCCAGGGAAGCACAGCTCCTTGGACACTACCTGCTTGTCTCTCCTCCCCTTCTGACTGGACTGCGCCAAATGTATCTCTAGGCTCGTATCAGAATCCTAAGGCTCTATTGGCCATTAGTGCCATGTGACTAGCAGTCCCTATGCACTATGGGGCTTGTAGTCCCTTGCGGAGCTTCATGTAATGGCCGGCACTATTGTGCCTGCACTGCGCATGCGCACTCCTCCTTCTAATGGCCACCCCACTCAGGATGTTCTGATCATGCGCGATGTGTCACCTGCGCATGCGCCAATCCCAACATGGCGGCCCCTGCTAGCTGGGTGCGCCACGGAGCCACCGGATCGCTCCCTGCACTGCCCCCACTCCCTCCGGCACTCGCCCCAGCCTCCGCTGCCGGCCGCAGCTGCACCAGGAGGTAAGGGGAACAAGAGGGATCCAGAAGGGACCTGGCTATATACAGATATAACTATACACACACATCCACTTGCAGCAGGTGCAGTGTGAGAACCAATCACAGCGCAAACCTGTTATAATTAATATGTGGCATGCATTTATCGTTTTGTTTTAATCAAGAATGGTTCTGGCAGTTTGAATGCTGGGACATTCGTACATACATTGAGCAGGAAAGAGAGCGTATGGTAGGATTCTCGGAGGCGGAGGTACTTGGGGGGCAAAACGATAGTGCTGACAAATATCACCAAGTACATCTATCCAAGATCTTGGCTTTATTTTTGGATATCCAATAGGTGGGGGTTTCTTTTGGAGGAAGGCGGAAAGTTGGATGGCGATAGAGAAATGCCGTAGACAGTGGAATGTGACGGTTTCTCATTTTGAGGGAAAGGTTGGTGGGATTGTAGTAAGGTGCAGGGAGTTGGAGTGAGATACTGTATTACACTATGTTATTTCATTTTCATTTTTTTCACATGACTGATCGCCTGCACGTGGAGACCCCAAGTGGATTTACCCTCCATCTGGTTGTATATAACCTTTTTACTTAGTGTGTCTCAGTGCCAAGCGCCACAGATATAACTTCTTTTCCATTCCATTATCTGACCCTGGGTGTCAGAGTTATATCACAGGCTGCTGGCCATCTCTTGGTGTTGGAGATTAGCGCTACCTCTTGTTGTGTTGTTTAGTGTCCCTGTTCCCACTTTTGAGGTTAGTTGCTTTTTCCCTACAATATGTCACAATTATTTGCCCTACGGGCCAATAGAAATATTGATATTAATAAAATATTTTCGGCTGATGATTCATCTGTTCAAATGAATTCCATTCCAGATGATATGTATGAACAAGCTGATAAACTTGAAAAATTGCTATTAAGTGAAACTAAACAGCTATGGGATGCGATCACCTTAGAAAAATATGTTGAACAGAACAGAATTCCCCGTGGCTTGAGAATCTTCAAACCACCCACCACTGACTTCCAGAGTGAAGATTTCATAGAGTGGAACCGGTTGCTTGACAACTGCTCCTTTGAGCTTATGCGTTTATTAATTTCAAAACGCAAAATGTCTCTCCAAAAATTGGATGAAGAGATTAATGCAATGAAGGAGCAATTTGTCATATTCCAGAATAATAGTGAATTATCAGTGGTGGAAGGTAGGATCAAGTCCAAGATGGACAGTATGCAAAAGGATATCATTGCTCGCAAGCAGAGTAAAATTTAAAGGGATAGGATTGACTATAAAACTGGCTGTTATAGAAATTGGAAAAAAACATCAAAGGATAAGGACAAATGTAGAATACAAAAAGCTAATACTCCTAAAGACTACTCCCATAAAATACCTAGTCACTATAGGAAATCCATTCCAAGTACAAAGGAAAAATCCCTAAATCCGGTACAATTTATCACCCCAAAACCTAAAAGGAGTGAAACACGACCTAAATCCAACCGAGACAGCATTGCCAATCCTAAACCCTTTACGTCTGTCCCTAATACTACACATTTAGACAAGGAAATTGATTCAATTTTTGAGCAGTACCAACATAGCAATAAATATCAGCCATTGGTGGATTTTGAATTAGAACAACAAGCGTCTACCCACAGCCGTGATGATAAACCCACTTTCTCTTTTTTAGATTGGAGGAAAACCAGAGACCAACAGAATGCCAGGGAAGCAATCAAAGATCTACTAGGGAGAGAGGGGACATCACGAGACAGAAAAAGAAAAAACACAGTAGAGGAACAAGAGGAGGTAGCAAGACTGGGCAAGGTACACAAACGGTAAAATCCACTTACACAAACATATTTAACATTAGCCAGTATTCCATCACAGACAAAGAGAAGGAAGTTCTTTCTAAAGGCTTGTCTTTCTCCCCAGTTATAGGCCCCAATAGTTTCTGACTATATGTAGATGTACAATGTTTTGTAAGGAAATTGTGTCTCAAAAAATACTTTGCAAGATACGCAGTCTCCAAACAAGACACCAACACTAACCTGCCTATTTGTTCAATGCCCAGTACAAATTCAAAATTTAAAAATCCATCCACATTTTTTCCTAGATTTATTAGTGGTCCATTTATCAGCACTTTTTCACAAATGGTCACAGATGACTTAGAATCACAGAGTCGGAATTTCAAAATTAAAAAACACAATCTTAGCGCTGAGGAGAAGGGTCTGTTGAGATCACTTGGAGAAAGTGATTCTATTGTGATCAAGCCTGCTGATAATGGGGGGGGCGGTTTGGTAATTATGGACAAAACTTATTACGTCCAGGAATCACTACGTATTCTTGAAGACAAGTCCACTTACCAGCCCCTCCCCTCTAATCCTACTGTCAAATATAAATAACAATTACTGGAATTTTTAAATAAGGGTCTGGAACAACAAGTTTTGACCAAACAAGAATTTGATTTTCTTTATAACCAATACCCTATTATCCCTATTTTTTTACATCATTCCCAAAATTCATAAAAACTTACATCAACCTCCAGGACATCCGATCGTATCCGGCATTCAATCACTCACTTCTCATCTATCAGAATTTATCGATTATCACCTACAACCATATGTCACCCAACTTCCATCCAATTTGAGATATACGACCCACATACTGCAGACCCTCAGGGACGTTCAATGGCAACAACATTTTTATTTGGTTACAGCAGATGTTGCTTCATTATATACAGTTATTGACCACGTTCAGGGTTGTGATGCTATTGGCCAGGTGCTGGACAGTGATCCTTTAGTTTCCGATACATTTAAATCTTTTTTAGTTACAGGTATTCAATTTATTTTATCACACAATTTTTTTAATTTTAATGGATCTTACTTTTTACAGACATGTGGCACCGCCATGGGTACCAAGTTCGCTCCTAGTTATGCCAATCTATTTATGGGCAGCTGGGAAGATAAATTTATTTGGTCCGGCTGTCCCTATGGAGCGAGCTTGGTCCTGTGGCGGCGCTACATCGACGACATTTTCTTTATTTGGTCAGGTACTTTATCAGAGTTAATATTATTTCAGGATTATATGAATAATAATTTGTTCAATCTAAAATTCACTTTTTCATCTAGTAACACTTTAATAGATTTTTTGGATCTAAGTATCTACATAGTAGACAATACATTGCACACTAAGACTTTTTTTTAAACTGTCCAAGCCAACAATTACCTACATGCCAATAGTCATCACAACCCTGCATGGATCAACAACATACCAAAAGGACAGTTTATTAGGCTCAAACGGAACAGTTCAACAGTAAAAACCTATTATACACAAGCACAAGACTTAAAAAACAAATTTATTGACAGAAAATATTCACCACACGATTTGGATCGGATTATATCCGAGGTCGAATTGTTAGATAGAAATATAAAAAGAAAACAGAGACAATAACTAATATCCCTTTTGTTACCCAATATAACCTAATGGCTCCTAATATAAAGAACATTTTGCATAAGCATTGGCCGATTCTTAAGAAGGACAAAGATCTAGCCAACATATTACCTAGCAGACCGAAAATTGTGTTTACAAAAGCACCAAATATTGGACAAAAATTGGCCCCAAGCTGTCCACTTATGCGAAAAAAATCACACAACAGTTTCGGCCTTAAATGCTATTTTATTTGCAACACATGTACAGCCTGTAAATATAGTTTGAAGAGAGCTTCATTTTCTTCTACAGTCACTTCAAAGACATACAATATTAAACAACACATCACTTGCAATAGCACCAACTTTATTTATCTTTTGGAGTGTCCCTGCGGTCTGCAGTATGTGGGAATGACGACTAGGTCCATTAAACGCTGTTTATATGAACATATTTACAACATTACTAAGGGCTTGATCACACACAGTGTGTCAAATCACTTTCTCCAGGTACATGGCAAAGATCCTACAGGTCTAAAATGTATGGCCATAGAGGCACTTACACCAAGTTGGCGAGGAGACAATATCAATAGCCTCCTGGGCAAAATTGAGTCCTTTTGGATATATGAGCTCCAGACTCTTATACCTTCTGGTCTCAATATTGAGTTTGACCTCAAAGCTTTTCTCACTAATAAGTAATTCAATATCTTTGTTTATTAATTGTTGCTATCTGTATTTAGTTATTATCCAGTACCATCTACATACTGGTCATTTTACACTTGTCACCATTTATATGTCACAGTATGGGGGTTTATTCACTTAAACAAATATAATATCACATATGGTCCTGAATATTTTATATGTGTTCTAATTATCTCCCTTATAGTCTTTCACTATATATTTACATATATATAAATAATACACTTGGCGGTTAGTACACATTTTCTATTACATTCTCCTCACTATTTGCACTATTTTTTTGATGGCAAAGACTGTTATGTACTGGACACTGAACACTCAGTTCTGTGTTGGGTTCTATTTGTTGCTTTTGCTGTGACAGCCTGCGGTTTATTGCTGTGTGGTTCATTGCTCTATTGCTTTATTTGCATACTGTCCGTCTTGGATTTACCTTGCATTCTTCGTCCATCGTTATATACTTTGGTGCTCTGATTTGCCATATATTTATTCTGATGATATATATCATCATATCTTTCTATAAACACCAAGCTAGAGAGATACTAAAGGGTTAACAATGGGCATTTGACTGTGTATAATGATTTAATATATGTTCTTATATTATCCATCAACATTTTTGATTTTATGCATGTATGCCAGTTAGTAGTTTATATATTTATATGATTTCCTGTATTTTTTTAATGATTTTTCATGTTTATGCACGTTTTGTTTTTCTATGTTCTATGTTGCTGAGACATCCAGTCTAAATTGATGCAATTGCGCATGTCCAATTCTATATTAAGAAACTGTACCTTTAAGCCGGGTCTATATATATATGGACACACAGAGACTGAGGCACTACTTTTTTACCCCTGAGGAAGGAAGCGTAGACTTCCGAAACGCGTAGGGTGGTACGAATTGTGCACCGCTGTCCCCACAGTGCTTACCACACTCCTTGTTGCCATCTCCACGGACATAGCACACGCTTTGGTTAATCTGAGGCTGTTTCCCTTACTGTCCCGCTGAGCAAGGCTCTGACGAAACTACCAGCTTGCATTTACCGTCCTCGATTCAGCGCTGCTACTGCGCATGTGACGGAGCCCATCTTGTGAGACGGAGCCCGGTGCGGCTGCTCTGCGGAGGTCTGCGGTTTGGAAGGTTGGGAGTGTTCCTCCCGGAAGCTCACGCTGATTACCACGAGATGCCTTGGAGCTGACAGAAACCCTCACGAGAGGGGATACTCTCTGAATTATCCACTGCCTTATACCTTCTTGTTTCTGGTAAGCGGACAGTCCAGCTATTGCTGGAGTGCACATGGGACTTATTTTACATTGTGTGTTTTACATTTTCATTGTTTATTTAGCTGTTGTATTAAATGTTTTTTACTAATCCCAGTCATCTGTTTGTCTCAGCATCTGTTTGTCTCAGCCATTGTTAGTTGTGTTTTATGGGATTGTAGTAAGGTAAAGGGAGTTGGAGTGAGATAAGAGTCTGTTTAGGAGCCTCTCCGACCTTGGACATGTATTTCAATCGGTCTTTTTGAAACTTGAAAATTGGATTTCCCAAAACAAACTGTTTTTAAACACTGACAAGACTGTAACAATCGTAATTGGGACCAATGCTAAATTTTTAAAGCTTCCAGTGACTGAGCTCCAGATCAGAACCAACGCTAACACCACCCTAACACCTGTTGCTAGTTTTAAATACCTGGGCTTATGGTTTGACTCCCACTTAACATTCGTAATGCACATTGATACCCTGACACCCAAGAGCTATGCCAAACTAGGGGTACTTTACAGGAACAAATCCTCCCTAAGTCTCCTGGTCAGAAAGCGTATCGCACAGCAGATGCTAATGCCAATTATTGACTATGGAGACATAGTATGCGGCTCAGCACCCCAAACCCACCTTAGCAAACTTGACACCCTCTACAATTCTATATGCCCTTTTGTTCTCCAATGCAACTATAACACACATCACTGCGAAATGCTCAAAGAACTAGATTGGTCATCACTAGAGTCTAGGCGCAAAGTTCACCTTTCCTGTCTTGCCTTCAAATACTTTATGGGCAAGCTACCCAGCTACCTGAACAAGCTCCTCACCCCTACCACATGCAGCACCTATCACCTGAGATCTGACTCCAAAAGACTGTTCATGGTCCCAAGGTTCAGCAAAGTATCCGGCCGCTCCTCCTTCTCTTACCATGCACCCCAAAACTGGAAAACCTACCGGAGTGTTGCAGGGTACATGCAACTACACACGTGGGTTTCTTGACAAGGCTGTTTTATTTTGCCTTGAAAAATATACAGCACACAAAACAAAAATAGCTCTTTTTCAGCAACAAACGAAAATGGCTTTTCCTTCAGCAAACCGAACAAAACAGTTTCTCTTTAGCAGACAGTTTATATATATATATATGCAGTTACCCTTTTTCTATGCAGGGGATAGACAGTTCACAGTTTCACTACTTTGCTACTCAGACCTAGTTTTCAGGAATCACTTTAGAAGCTTACTCCTCTCTCATCAACAGCAAAACTCCCTCTGTCTACAGCCTGGGTTTTAACACACCTTGATTAGGCAGCTGGGATCCAACTAATTGTCCTGAGGTTCCCAGCTGAAGTTAACCTAGTCAGTGCTGCACTGCAGACTAGACATAGGTTTTCCAGGCATATAACTGGTGGCTTTTGTTTACCCTGTGACATTCCTCCCCTGTTAGTGTGTGGCTGGGGCTACGCACGGCTGAAGCCCGACCATCCACCCCTTCTCTAGAAAAGAAGTCAGCATTTGCGTTCTCTTTTCCCGGCCTATGCTGAATCTCAAATGAGAAGGGTTAGAGGGCCATATACCACCTAGTCAATCTAGCATTGGAATCCTTCATGCTATTTAACCACTTCAGTGGAGCATGATCCGTCACCAAAGTAAAATGGACTCCTGCCAGGTAATGCCTCAAAGCCTCGATTGCCCACTTTACTGCGAGGCACTCTTTCTCAATCACTGAGTAGTTTTTTTCCCTTGGGAACAATTTCCTACTCAGGAAAAGGATAGGATGTTCAACTCCCTCAAACTGTTGTGACAACACTGCCCCTAGCCCTATCGCTGATGCATCTGCTTGCACTATAAAAGGGCTGTTGAAGTCTGGGCTTCTAAGGATGGGACCCTCTGATAGACACCTTTTTATGTCCTCAAAGGCTCTCTGACAATCCCTTGACCACACCACTTGTGTAGGGGCACACTTTTTTGTGAGGTCCGTTAAAGGAGCTGCCACTTCCGAATAGTTGGGGATGAACCGCCGGTAGTACCCTGCTAAACCCAGCAGAGAGCGTACCTGCGTTTTTGTTTGGGAGGTCGGAACTTCTTTCAGGGCAGCTACCTTGTCGGCTAGTGGCCTTACTTTTCCACCTCCCACTGCATACCCTAAGTATTTGGTTTCCGCTTTACCCAAGGCACATTTCTTATGGTTGGCTGTGAGCCCTGCCTCTCTTAGAGATTTGAGGACCGCTTTCAGCCTATTTAGATGGGCCCGCCAGTGTTTACTATAAATGACAATGTCATCTAGGTAGGCTGCGGCATAAGTCCTATGGGGCCTCAGTACCTTATTCATGAGTCTCTGAAATGTGGCTGGGGCTCCATGCAGTCCAAATGGCATTGTCACAAACTGGTATAAACCCATGGGAGTGGCAAAGGCTGTTTTGCATTTGGACTTTTCCTCTAAGGGTATTTGCCAGTATCCTTTTGCCAAGTCCAACGTGGATATATATTCCGCGTTACCAAGGGCGTCAATGAATTCGTCCACCCTTGGCATCGGATATGCGTCAAACTTGGATACCGCATTGACCTTTCGGAGGTCCACACAAAATCTTACCTTCCCATCGGGTTTAGGGACCATAATTAGTGGACTACACCACTCACTGCATGATTCCTCAATCACTCCTAAGTGTAACATTTCTTGTACCTCCTTCTCTACCAGAGCCCTATGACTTTCAGGCAACCTATAAGGACGGGAACGTACTTTTACCCCAGGTGTTGTCTCGATTGCATGGGAAATTAAGTTAGTTTGTCCTGGTAAGTCAGAAAAAACATCCTGGAATTGAGTAATTATTGCTAACAAGTCACCTTTTTGTTCAGAGGATAACTGTTTACCCATTGGGATTTTATCGTCACTCACGATGTTCTCCCGTGGAGGCTGAGGACCCAAGTCCGTTTCCTCCTCCACCGGGTGGATGAATAGAGACTGCTGCATCTTCCAGGGTTTCAGCAAGTTCACATGGTAAATTTGTTTACCCTTCCTGGACCCTGGTTGAGTGATCTCGTAATCCACATCACCCGTACGGCGGAGTACTTCGAATGGGCCCTGCCATTTGGCCAGGAGTTTACTCTCGCAACTGGGTAACAATAACATCACCTGGTCTCCTGGGTTAAACACTCTCATGCGAGCATTCTGATTGTAATGTCTCTCCTGACTGTCTTGGGCTGATCTAAGATTCTCCCTGGCAAAATGGCCGACCACATCTAGGCGCTTCCTAAGGTCTAGTACATATTGCAGGATATTCTTAGAAGGGGACTGCTGTTCCTCCCAGGACTCGTTTAGGAGGTCTAGGATACCCCGGGGTTGGCGGCCATAGAGCAATTCAAATGGAGAGAATCCCGTGGAGGCCTGGGGAACTTCCTGCACTGCAAACAGCAGAAAATGGAGAAGTTCATCCCAGGCTCTCTTCTCTGAATCTACAAATTTCCTCAGCATCCCTTTTAGAGTTCGGTTAAATCTTTCCACCAATCCGTCAGTCTGTGGATGGTAGACCGATGTCCGAACAGACTTGACCTCTAGTAACTTTAAGACATCCTGCATCAGTTTAGCCATGAAATTTGTACCTTGGTCTGTCAACATAACCTGGGGAAGTCCAACCCGTGAGAACAGTTCCAACAACTTGTTGGCTACTTGCTTCACCGTTGCTGTTCTCAGGGGGAACGCCTCAGGATATCTTGTCGCATAATCAACAATTACAAGGATAAACCTGTGTCCTTTCGCAGAAGGTTCTAGAGGTCCTACCAAGTCTACCCCAATCCTCTCAAAGGGAACTGACACCAAGGGTAGAGGAACCAAAGGGGCTGTTTTGTTTCCTTTTGGACTAGTTAGCTGGCACTCCGGACATGCTGCACATAGCTTAGCAATATCACTATGCATCCCTTGCCAATAGAATCGGGATGAAATACGGTCCAATGTTTTATCCCTGCCCAGGTGACCACCCCAAGGGACAGTATGGGCTAGAGTGAACACAGATTTAACAAACGCCTTGGGAATCAATATCTGTCTGGTGACCTCCCCTGTTTGTGTCTGCCTATTCACCCTATATAGAATATCATTTGATAGCTCAAAATGGGGGAACACTATCACCCCCTGTGCATCTAAAATCTGTTCATCAATTTTCACCACCTTGTCATACTGTCTAGCAAGGACTGGGTCTTCCCTTTGCTTCTGGCGAAAGTCAGGGAGGTACAGGTCTGGTAAATCTCCAGGGGCCATATCCCCCTCCCTTTGGCCATCCCCAGCCATCACTTGTGACCTCTGACTACTAGAATGGTCACCTTGAGACCCAGATTTCTGCAACCAGTCCTGTTTGTCCAAGCGTCTTTGCTTCCGAGTCTTTTGAACCCGGTGTCTACTGGGAAAAAGGTCTGCCGAGAAGGGGAACAGTTTACCAGGGTTCTTCTGAGCCCTAGAAGGAGGCTCCTCATGAAAGACTGGGGCCATTAGGTCTGAAAAGAAAGGCCAGTCCCGACCGAGCACAATGGGGGCAGGGAGCCAAGGAGCGAATCCTACTTCGAGGTAAGCCTCCTGACCTTTTACCTGTAGCCGGATTTTGGCAGTCGGATAGCGTTTTACATCGCCGTGTATACATTCTATGCTCCATGGGGAGTCAAAAGAACACACGTTGGGCGGTAACAGTTCCTGGAGGACCAGAGTTTTCCCAGAGCCCGAATCTACAAGGGCCTGGACGGTTTTTCCCCCAATCAGGGCTGAAAGTAGCCAGGGCTTGTAATTTTCTCCAGTGAAGGCCGAGGCGACGGTCCTGCTGAATGAACACTCCATCAGTGGACAGTCCACATACCGGTGGCCTTGTTCTCCGCAGGCAGAACATGGAGAGGGTTCCCTCGCAGGAGGGGGCTGTGGATAGCGCTCCGCTGGACCGGTTACTGGAGACCAGGCATCTGGTGGGTCCTGTGGGCGATGTCCTCGGATGTTCCTCTCATTTTGCGACGAGCCGACATCCGGAAGGAGATGAGGGTCTCGGCGGGGACCAGCATTTGGACTCCATCCTTGCTGGAATGACTGCTCCTTCCGTTGGACTTGGCAGTTCCGTGACGGGCCGTAGGTTCCCCATTGATCCGACCTCCCTCTTTGGGCGTCCGCAAGTGCCGGTGGAGTCGGGTCCAGGACACTCGCCTGCTGCTCAGCCCCAAGGAAGTTCTCCACGAGTCGGACCGCCAAAGCTAGGGTTTCAGCAGCGTGGCGTTTTACCCACGAGCGTGCGGAAGGGGGTATTATTTGTAGAAATTGTTCCAAAACCACCTGCTCAAGAATTGCCTGCTTAGTGCGCTCCTCGGGTTGTATCCAGCACGTACACAAGTCCAATAATCGCTGAGTGAGGACCCGGGGTCTCATCTTAGCGGTGTACTTCATGTTCCGGAACTGCTGCCGGTAGGTCTCTGGGGTCAGACCTAAGCGATCCAGTATGGCGGCTTTTACTTGTCGGTAGTCCATTGCCTGATCTGTAGGGAGGCCCTGATATGAGGCCTGGGCTTCTCCTATGAGGAGCGGGGCCAAAGCAGTTGCCCAGCGATCTGCAGCCCAGCCCTGAGCTTCGGCGACTCTTTCAAATGTCAGTAAAAAAGCCTCTGGATCCTCATTCGGAGCCATTTTCCTCAGGAGTATCGGGGGTCTGCTGGCCAGTTCTGCACCGGCAGACCCTTGGAATTGGGTCAGCAGCTTGGCAATCCGCTCATCCTGTGCTGTCTGTAGTCTTTCATCTCTCTCCGCTTGCAGCCGGGCCTGCTCCTGCATTAACAGTCCCTGCTGTTTTGTCTGCTCCTGCATTAACAGTCCCTGCTGTTTGGTCTGCTTGCACAGAAACGCTTTCAACATTTCTTCCATTCTTGTGTGTGTGTGTGGCCCTTTAACTGCAGGAGCCTTTTGAAAAAAATCAAATCTCACTTCTTGACAACCATATGTTGCAGGGTACATGCAACTACACACGTGGGTTTCTTGACAAGGCTGTTTTATTTTGCCTTGAAAAATATACAGCACACAAAACAAAAATAGCTCTTTTTCAGCAACAAACGAAAATGGCTTTTCCTTCAACAAACCGAACAAAACAGTTTCTCTTTAGCAGACAGTTTATATATATATATATATATATATATATATATGCAGCTACCCTTTTTCTATGCAGGGGACAGACAGTTCACAGTTTCACTACTTTGCTACTCAGACCTAGTTTTCAGGAATCACTTTAGAAGCTTACTCCTCTCTCATCAACAGCAAAACTCCCTCTGTCTACAGCCTGGGTTTTAACACACCTTGATTAGGCAGCTGGGATCCAACTAATTGTCCTGAGGTTCCCAGCTGAAGTTAACCTAGTCAGTGCTGCACTGCAGACTAGACATAGGTTTTCCAGACATATAACTGGTGGCTTTTGTTTACCCTGTCACACGGAGACTCTCACAGCCATCACCAGTCTAAGTTCTTTCATAACTAAAGCTGTCTCACATTTTAATCTGACCCCGTGTCTGGACAAGGTGACAGACAGTTCACGTCTGACAGAATGTATCTAATAACACGGTTTGCCAGATAGATGTTCTGAATTGGATGACGCTATGTTAAAGTAGCGCGGTATATATCGAGACAAATACACATACTGGATTGGGTATAACAGTATCCAGCGAACGTGTCTCACGCCCTCATGAATCAGCGTTTGTAGTGCGACAGAACTCCACAGCTGTTTCGTCGTACTGGGATGGTGCAAAACAATGCTCATAAGTGGGTAAGTAGCTATAACAGGGCCGCGAGTCCGGACAGATTGACAGGCTGATATTGTCTGACAAAATGTCTCTCCTGACAGCGTCTTATGCCGATAGACCTAAAACGGAAGGTCCCACTCATTAAACCCCAGAGCTGTTTAAGTCAGTGCGTTTATTCGAGCACCATATATACCCAGAGCAAACATATAGCTGTAAGAGAACCATATATCGGGAAAGGGTGACAGACTGTGTGCGTCTGACAGAGTGTCTCCTCATTAATCCAATAAGTCAGTATAACTACATCAGAGCTCTAAATTCTGAGAAAGCTGAAAGTAAAAAGCTTCCATAGCGTGACTGGACAGAGTAACACACTACAATCGTCTGATACAGTGTCTCGCTGTCACGTCTTACACTGCACTGCTCATAGTTCTTAAAAACCGTACATATAAAATAACCCAGACGCCTTAAGCGACACAAACCCCCTCCTTGATATACAGACGTATTAAATCTTCTAAGCGTCTGTTCTCCAAGCATGGCGATAGAACAGCGTGATAAGTATACAAAGTGCTGGTGTGAGTAGTGGACAGGTAGTCTCTGTAGCCTCCCCCACTGATGTCAGTACGTCCAATGCCGACGTACGTTTCGCAGGTGGCTTTGTCAAGGCTGGAAGAAACTCCTGCAAACACCTGATATTTAAAGGCGAAATGAAGGTCTCCTATTGGTTCACCAATTACCAATCAGACCAATGTTGGTCTCTGAGGGCCTCTAGTGGTCAAACAAAACAATGCTCTGTATCACATAATAGACAGAATTCAAAACAGCAGAGATACTAACATGAATGGTTCCCAATACCCAAAACCTGAAGGTAATATCAGATGAATGGATAAAAAACGAATCCCTCGTTAAGACCTGGGGGGAAAGTGTGCCCAAAGTATAAATCCATCTGGATTCCTTCTGCAATAGTATCTCATCCTAATTCCATTTCCTAGGTCCAAGTGAGCATTGATCAATACCAATAAATGTCAGAACCCCACTGTCCCCATTGTGGCATTCCTGACCCTTTTTATCATATTCATACTGTAACCATGGGCTTTAAATCTCTCTTTCATGAGCCCTGCTTGTTCCTCAAATTCCGAGGATGTGGTGCAGTTACGTCTAATACAAAGAAACTGACCCACTGGGATGTTCCTAATTAGGTTGGGGGGGGGGGAGTGTTGGCTGATGGCCCTGAGGACACTGTTTGCAGCAGTAATTTTTCTGAATATGGTTTATGATAGGTCCCCATTTTCCTTGATCGAGATTTTGAGATCTAGGAAAGAGATCTCTGTGGGACCTACTTCTATGGTGAGTCTTCGATTGTTTTGTTTTCATTTTTGTTGAGTGTGTTAATGAACTCTTTCAAAAGTACCTGAGTCCCATTCCAGAGAAAAATCACGTCATCTATGTACCTGTACCACATGTCTATGTGGTTCGTGAATTTCTCCATGGTTTCTGTAAACACTATTTCTGCTTCCCCCCAGGCCAGGTACAGGTTGGCATATGAAGGTGCACATTTAGTGCCAATTGCTGTACCCTGGGTCTGGTGGTATAGAGTTCTATTGAACCAGAAATAGTTTTTAGTGAGGACAAAGGTCAATAGCCTTAGTACAAAACCATTATGTTTTAAGAGGTGATTTCCTCTGGATTTCAGAAAATATGATACCGCTGCAATGCCTGCTTGGTGAGGTATGCTCGTGTATAGCCCTTACACATTAAAGGACACCAGGATGGTATCTGTGGTCACATTGACATTCTTAATTTTACAGAGAATGTCTTTGGTGTCCCTGAGATGTGATGGGAGGGCTTAACCAGTCGTGAACTTAACTAGTACCATCTCAGTGTTCTATCAAAGGGGCTATCATTCTCACCATCAAGTCGTATTGATATCTTCGAGTGGGTAAAATACCTTAATTTGTTTGCTCGAAAGCTTCTCTTGCACAAAATGTTCAAGAGAAGGGACACTCGTATCAAAGACGACTTAGGCATTGAACCATTGGAGCAGATGGGTAGGGAGAATCTGAATACTCTAAGGGAACTAATGGCAGTATCTGACAAACCATTGGACGAAGGCTCCTTTACAACCTTACGGCCAAAGTAAAAATTTATGCCACCCTCAGACATGCTCTAACATAGCAGTTTTTGTCTCTCTGGTCACTAAGGACCTTGAGGGTCTTAACAAATCTACTAAGGTTATGGATAACAACCTGAGCTATCCTGAAAGAGTCGCTCTCAAGGAGCTTGAACAGGATAGAACTATTACCATCAAACCCTCAGACAAAGGGGGCAACTTGGTCATCCTTAAGAACAATGACTACATCATAGAAAATGAGAGGCTATTGTAAGACAGGCCATCTTGGAAAATGATCCCACTGCCAAGTATCAGTTGGAGCTCAGTGAGATCTTAAATGGTGGTATGCTGGACAAAGTGATCACTGAGAAAGAGATTTTATTTTAGTCAAACATCCTAAAATCGCCCCCCTATACAGTTTACCCAAAATACACAAAGGGATAACACCTCCGCCAGGCCGGCCAATAGTTTCAGGCATTGGTAGTCTAACTGAGAATGCCAGTGACTATATTGACTGGATACTGAGGCCCTTTGTTACAGCCCTCCCATCGCATCTCAGGGACACCAAAGACATTCTCTGTAAAATTAAGAATGTCAATGTGACCACAGATACCATCCTGGTGTCCCTGGATGTGGAAGGGCTATACACGAGCATACCTCACCAAGCATGCATTGCAACGGTATCATATTTTCTGAAATCCAGAGGAAATCACCTCTTAAAACATAATGGTTTTGTACTAAGGCTATTGACCTTTGTCCTCACTAAAAACTATTTCTGGTTCAATAGAACACTATACCACCAGACCCAGGGTACAGCAATGGGCACTAAATGTGCACCTTCATATGCCAACCTGTACCTGGGCTGGTGGGAAGCTGAAATAATGTTTACAGAAACCATGGATAAATTCATGAACCACATAGACATGGGGTACAGGTACATAGATTACGTTCTTTTACTCTGGAATGGGACTCAGGTACTTTTGAAAGAGTTCATTAACACACTCAACAAAAATGAAAACAATCTAAGACACACCTTAGAAGTAGGTCCCACAGAGATCTCTTTCCTAGATCTCAAAATCTCGATCAAGGAAAACGGGGACCCATCATCAACCACATTCAGAAAAATTACTGCTACAAACAGTGTTCTCAGGGCCAACATTCATCACCCCCCACAACCTAATTAGGAACATCCCAGTGGGTCAGTTTCTTTGTATTAGACGTAACTGCACCACATCCTCGGAATTTGAGGAACAAGCAGGGCTCATGAAAGAGAAATTTATAGCCCGTGGTTACAGTATGAATATGATAAAAAGGGTCTACAAGAGAGCCAAAAGCACCCCCAGGGAAACTCTTCTCAAAGACAAAATACATGTGCTAGAGCCCAACTCCATCAGATTTATTGGAACCTTCAATTCCTAATGGGAACAAGCCAAAAGGATCTTTCAAACCCATTGGCACATCTTACGAGCTGACTCAGATTTACAAGAAATACTTAAAACCTACCCTGAAATGACACCCAGGAGAGCCAAGAATCTACTTACCACTTGGTTAACAGTTATTTTGAAGGGGAAAAAAGTCAGAACCCATGGTTTCCTGAAAAACCCAAAGGTTGCTTTAGCTGCCACAATTGTAAGGCCTACAGGTCCATTAAGACATCCAAGACTTTCCAGAACTGGGATAACACCAGAACATTTGATATTAGGAGATTTATCAATTGCAAATCGTCAGGTGTTATATATATATATATATATATGGCTATCTACACATGCCAAAAGAAATACGTGGGCAAAACGAGACGACCATTCAAACACCGCGTATTAGAACATCTTGGCACCATTTGCAACCAGATGGACACACCATTGGCTAGACATGTTCAGGAATGCCACAATGGGGACAGTGGGGTTCTGACATTTATTGGTATTGATCAATTCTCACTTGGACCTAGGAAAGGGAATTGTGATGAGATACTATTGCAGAAGGAATCCAGATGGATTTATACTTTGGGCACACTTTCCCCCCAGGTCTTAACGAGGGATTCGTTTTCTATCCATTCATCTGATATTACCTTCAGGTTTTGGGTATTGGGAACCATTCATGTTAGTATCTCTGCTGTTTTGAAGTCTGCCTATTATGTGATACAGAGCATTGTTTTGTTTGACCACTAGAGGCCCTCAGAGACCAACATTGACCTGATTGGTAATTGGTGAACCAATAGGGGACCTCCATTTCGCCTTAAAATATCAGGTGTTTGCAGGAGTTTCTTCCAGCCTTGACAAAGCCACCTGCGAAACGTACGTCGGCATTGGACGTACTGATGTCAGTGGGGGTGGCTACAGAGACTACCTGTCCACTACTCAAACTGTGTTATTAGACATTCTGTCAGACGTGAACTGTCTGTCACAGTGTCCAGACACGGGGTCTAGTTACAGGCATACACTCGTTCCGGGAACATACGGCGCTCTAACAGAGTTACTAACCTGTTTGGGATCTCCGTGTACATCATTCCAGCGCAGATAAGGGATCGGTGTGCTCAGATTGCACTGCACTGGTTATCCTGAGGGGGGCGTGAGACGCATTCAGCTGATTACTCTGTCAGACTGATATGGTCCTGCCCACTTGCTCTCACACACCGCATCATTCCAGTGCGGAGCCCACCGACACTATTTGCCTCATATGCGTTGGTTACATTGTAACCACATACGTTACTATCTGGTAATTTAGCACCTTTCAGTTACGTACTGTGGGGCAATATACGCAATCCCAAACTGACCACCATTTGCCTCATTAGACTCACAGTTTATCCAATTCATACCCTGTATGAACACCCACCTCCATTTTAATTTGCACTGTGGTTTTAGGTTACGCCTACAAGTTAGGCTTGGGTTCATTGACCTTATACACTTATTTTATTTGAGGACATCTCCCAATAAAGTTTATTTTAAATGTACTCATCATTACAACCACTATAGCCACCACATCCTTATCTGTAGGTTTCCTACCCGGTGATATCCGTTACTCAGCCATCCCAGAGTGCTCTCATTATAAGGGATTCTTTTCTCATTTGGAAAGTTTAGTTTTCGACCCCAGTCCCAAGGTAAGTGTGTATTTGCGACTGTATTTTATGTATTATTGTGAGCGAATTTATGTCGAATAAATTACAATTTATTTCATTAATTTGTTTTGCTCAATGAATGATCCTGGTAAAAAGGTGTAAATAACCTGGTCTCCCGTGACAACTTCCCCCATAGCTCGCGTTGCATTCTCACAATATTGGCTGCTGGGGGCCTTAGAAATTAAACTATCCACTGTCTCTTCACAGTTTCCGAGCAAGACCATTCCTTGAGCAAATGCAGGGTATGGTCTTACCAATCCCCAACTCTTCTTCCCCTGCAGGGTTGGGCGATACCATGGAGAAAGCTTTCAACTTGCGGCAGTGGTGTAACTGTGAGGATAAGGCTAGTCCGTCCACCAGTTGCTGTATTGCTTCCCCAAGCTCCGAGCCTCCGGACGAGCGGTGACTACTGCGGCCAGACCGGCGGCTGTGAACTGACTCTGGACTAGCTTCGTTCTTACGGGGTCTATCAGGGGGTAGAAGAGTTCAGCCCCCAAAGACACCTCAGGTGCCTGTCTGGGACTAAAATCTGCCATCTTTATCATGAGGGCAGGGTATGTGAGTGGACAACCACTTGGCTGGGCTCCTGGAAAATGCAGGGCCCGTGGGCCATCATCTTCGCTTAATTTGTTGCCAGCGGTAACTAGAAGTGCGCTCCATCTGTATGTAGGATCCCATTTTTGGCCTAGGGATCGGGCCGTGGCTAACCCTGGAAACTGCCTCAGAAACGGCTTCAGAAATTTCAAGGCAAGAACAAGGGGAGCGCGGATAAAACCACATAACAATATAGTAAAAATCACTGACACTGAAAAGGGTTAAAGTATAGCCAGAATTACCTCGTACCTGGGGTGTGCACAAGGGTCCTGCTGAACCACAGTCAATGCACTGACATCGGTACAATACGACCAGGGATAAGTGTAATAATGAATGAATGAATAATTAATACTCACACGGGACTGTGTGAGCACATGTATATCTGGTTTTCCTTGCCCTCTTGGTGATGGGCCGACTAGATCACCGCTTGTCCACTAGTGGGATCCCTTAATACACTTCAAACTACCTCTCTTCCGTCTGATTAGCCTCTTTGTACCCAACGTCAAGTGAGGCGTCACTGTATTCTGATCAGCTCATGCTGTGCTGGAGCCGAGTTGTGTGGAAAAAAGCCGTCAGGAAAAAAGGTTAGGACAATAGCACTGAAAACTGTTACAGAGAGTGATATAACCTGTGGGGTTAGAGTACAAACCAGCTGGGGATATAGATGAACTCCCTCACCACCTGAGGTGACCAGATGAGCCCCAGGGAAGGGTGGACAAGGGCCAAGAACCGGGCTTAACCTTTATGGTGCTGGTCCATGGGCCCTTGTCCATCACAGTAAATGCTTAGTACTCTTTAAGAATGTATTTGCTTGTTCCCTTGGTGTTCCAGGTTAGTAATACACTTACCCAGCCTGCACACCAAGGGAACCGGGTTCTCGCTAGTTGAGAAGGGGATGGGCGGTCCTCTTGCCTGGGAGACGTTGGTCCAAAAAGTGGAGCCTTTGTCTTCACCAGACAGTGAGGTGCCTATCATAGCGGGAGATGTCCGGCCGGCCAGGAGAACAGTGACTTGGTTTGACTCCCATCAGCACTTAAACCTTCCCCTGGGGGACATCCTGGTGGTACCATCACAATCCCAGCCCAGATTGGTGTCACGCTGTGATTGGTTTTCCCACAGCATCTGTACTGTGATTGGTTGTGAACCCGTCTACCATGCTTTCCTATGGGAGAGATGGGGAAACTATGTACCATCTGAGCTGATCTAAACTCCACAGACTGTCCCAGAGTTGGCTTGGTAATTGACTCAGTGGCGTGCTCCGAGGTTGTACCAGAGACAACCCCAGAACGAGGCTCGGTGCCCATCTGAACGAGAGATTCAAATATGCTTTGTGCCCTGGGACTTTTAGTTTGTTGGGTATCTCCGGGGAGATTTGCCGGATACTGAGACTTAAGCCGGCGAGTGGGAGATTTGGTTTGTTGGGTATCTCCAGGGAGTTTTTCCGGAGATACTGACACGGCAGCCGGCGAGTGGGAGATTTGGTTTGCTCGGTATCTCCGGGGAGTTTTGCCGGAGATACTGACACTGCAGCCGGTGAGTCGAAGACTTGGTTTGCTTGGTATCTCCTGGGAGTTTTGCCGGATACTGAGACTTAAGCCGGCGAGTGGGAGATTTGGTTTGTTGGGTATCTCCAGGGAGTTTTTCCGGAGATACTGAGACTGAAGTTGGCGACTGGGAGATTTGGTTTGCTGGGTATCTCCGGGGAGTTTTGCCGGAAACTGAGACTGAAGCCGGCGAGTGGGAGATTTATTTGCTCGGTATCTCCGGGGAGCTTTGCGAGAGATACTGACACTGAAGTTCGTGACCGGGAGATTTTAACCTGCTTATTTGTAGATTGTATCCCCGAGGTCCGGGACACCTGAAACCCCTACAGACATGGAAGTACTTTTGGGTAAGCCTTAGAAATGGCGCCCAGCACCTAGTTAGCTAAGGTTCCCCCCGTAACCCCTGTCTTGGTGTTATAGCTCTTTTTGTGACTTGGTCTCCTGGCTTTGACTGGAACAAATATCCCTTATTTGACTCCTTTGTCCTGCCTGGTGCCTTAATCCCAGTGAATTGTCCGGGTCTCCCATAACAATGAAGAAGAGACCTGTGAGGATTGGAAAGCTCTTTACACCATTAAACCGTCACACCCTTACTCCCCAGTAACTTTGATAAATACCCTCCACACACCTGTAAAGAACAGCATGTTCCATACGATTGAATGGTAACGTTGGCACAGTATGTCCCATTATCAGTGTCCCCTCACGCGGCCAGGTTTGACAAAACGTGTTGGGAGATAGTATGTGACTGGAACTCTGTCCAGCACCCACCACCCTGAGACCCTGCATGTCCGACCAGCTGACCGATGTGTGCCGAGTAAATATGGCTAAAGTGGACCGCATGAGAGAAAGGAGAAACGCCAGGCAGATCGGCGGTCTAAGGGACATTTCCCTTGAGCCTTTATGCTTTATTTATTTAATGTAAGTGTGACGTTTCCAGCACATTTAGCAGGGCTGCACGATATACCTTTACTAATGCTTCGCTACATACTAAATGTCACAGTAAATCTCCACATATCATCAGGCGGTCACACCAGGGCCTCTGATCTATGCTGCTCTCAGGAGAACCAGGACCCGCTGCGCCCCTCTACATGTCAGGCTGCTATTGGGACTGTTGAGAAACGGGCCATTGTAATAAAAGTCTGCGTTTATGGGGAATATGTAGCATGGGAAATATGGGGCATACTGTATGTAGCATGGGAAATATGGGGCATATGTAGCATGGGAAATATGGGGCATATGTAGCATGGGCAATATGGGGCATATGTAGCATGGGCAATATGGGGCATACTGTATGTAGCATGGGAAAGATGGGGCAAAAACACTTGCTCCTGATGTATCAAAGAAAACAATTCTATTAATTTCAAAGGGATGAGAGAGAGAGAGAGAGAGAGAGAGAGAGAGAGAGAGAGAGAGAGAGAGAGAGAGAGAGAGAGAGAGAGAGAGAGAGAGAGAGAGAGAGAGAGAGAGAGAGAGAGAGAGAGAGAGAGAGAGAGAGAGAGAGAGAGAGAGAGAGAGAGAATGTGAATGTGAATGTGAATGTGAGAGATGGGGGGAGAGACAAGGGGAGGGGAAAGAGTGAGAGCAAGGCTTTTTGGAGAATATTAAAAAAATGCACTCACTCTTCCCCTTGTAAAAAAAATGTTAAAAATGTTCCCAATCCAGTGTCACACCTCTACAGTGGAGCACATCCTTCTTTGGACATCCTTCTCTATGCTTCCTTAAAGCCAGGTGTACTATACTGTACAGGTGTAAAACTGGATTGGGAGCATTTTCAACCTTTTCTTTACAAAACATCTTGCAGGAAATAAACGGGTAAAATATCACAAAACCAGTAAGCTTTCCGCAATCTCGCCAGAGTGTGACAAAAACATAGGGTGTGACAGGGCCTTAACCCCCATCTAAGGCTTGGGTCCCGCTGCGTCCGACGGCGCGCGCGGCCGCGTGCGCCACCAGCCTCTTACCGCCAGTCTGGAGGTCCACTCTGGCTCCTTCCGGCGTGGCTGACTGCGTGCTGTGACGCGTCAGCCAGCCGGAGCTACAAGGAGCTTGTGGTTTCGGCTAGTGCCACGTCACGTGGTACGCAAGGGAACCAATCACGGATTGGATCCCAGCAGCCATTACAATTTCCCCCCCAGCTCCGATCCCCCCCCCCCGGTTCCGATTACCCCCTCTGCTCCGATTCCCCCCCTGTTCCAATTCCCCCGCCCGTTCCGATTTCCACCCGTTCCAATTTCCCCCCTCTGCTCCGATCCCCCACCCCCGGTTCCGATTCCCCCCTCTGCTCCAATTCCCCCCCCCCCGGTTCCGATTCCCCCCTCTGCTCCGATTCCCCCCCCCGTTCCGATTTCCCCCTTGCTCCGATTCACCCCCCCGTTCCGATTTCCCCCGTGTGTATTTGTGTGTCTGAGTGTGTGTCTGAGTGTCTGAGTGTGTGTGTGTCTGTGGGGCTGATGGTCCCGCCCCCTCAACCGTTTTGGCCACGCCCCCCTGAGCCGGAAAAATTTCACCGCAGACACCCCTCAACAGACACCAGCACAACCCAGAGGCCGACATAAAGGGCCCCCTGCTTACAGGTACCTCTATGGACTTTGGGTTCATAGGTTGGAAAGAAGCTTATCCTCCCAGCCCCTATCTGCTTTGCAGAAACAAATAATTATGTTTACAAATAAATTCTATACCCGATAAAAAAAATTCCTCTGTGTATGAGGAAGAAACCCAACTGCGCCAAAAAAACATTTAACCGCTTCTACACCCCTGTAATGCGCTATACACGGTTATACTGCTGTCACATC